>NW_009922884.1:308-16676 GCF_000696875.1 Nestor notabilis | reverse complement strand
ATTTAAATACTTATTTAAATATTTTAAATAGCACATATCTACAGTATGTGCTCTGTGTTCATTTTGGGTAATGATAATGGCTTATAATGTATTTTATTTTGATGGAATCATTTGAATATAGGTGTACAGTATAGCCTATAATTTGTCCAGTCTAAAATCCAGTTGAATATGGGTTAGCTTCTTCATTCAGTTTCTTCACTTATTCTATAAGAAGGACCAGACATACCTGCGGCAGACTAGAACTTACCTGAGCTGTCCTCACAGCTGCTTCTGATTTGAAGCACGAGGTCCAAGTTCAGGAAAGATTGTGATGTCTAATCTGTCAAATAGAATTGCTAGATTAAGCAGGTGTCAACTGTCTGATCAGATGGTAGAGTGAAGGCAGAGGTCAGACTGTTCTGGGAGATGTACACTAATAGGACTCGAAGCAATGGGCACAAGTTGGATCATGGGGAATTTCAACCAGGTACAACGATTTTTCTTTTTTTTTTTTTTTTTTTTTTTTTTTGTTTTTTTTTTTTTTTTTTTTTTGTGTCTTCTCCTTCCTGTCCTAAGGGTGGTCAAATACTGGAAAATGTTGCCTGGAAGGTTGTAGAAGTTGTAGAATCGCTATCCTTGTCAGTCTTAAAGACTGGATAAGGCTTTGGGCAACCAGATCTAATGAGACCTGCTCTGAGCAGGGATGGGGTTACATGACCTCCATAAGTCCTTTCCAGCCTCAGATACTGTATATAAAACTGATACAATATGATTCTTTATATAAAACTGATACAATTCACATTCATAAGAATAAAAGCTGGGCTTGTGACACAGCTATCAGATACGTGTACAGACCCTTTTCATGTCCGAAATGACCCTTCCCCAGTGAGGAGGTGCTCAGTCTCCATGTTCGTCTGAAATCTTTGATGGTAAATGGTGAGGCAGAAGTCCTGGTTGGGTTTCTGATTTTTACTGAGGTTTCATAGATAGCACTGTAACAGAAGAATAAAATGCAGCTCAAGTGAGAGTCCTACACTGCTCTTTATTGTCCTGGATAATTCTTTTGTGGGTTTGTTTTTCAGTTTACTTTTGAATGGAATGAAGACTGTAGCACAACTTTGGAACTTTTAATAGGATTTGTTATCTTACTTTTTTGCTTGAAATATAAAAATGAAAAAAAAAATCACTTTTTTCTGGCTATAAATTTACAATCATCTCATCGACTTCAACAGCAATTTTCCTTGGCTAATGACTAGAGGACTGGCAGTAGCAAACTTTTTTTAAAACTCAAACTTTGTCCACAGTAAAGATCTTTTCCTCCTTCTCTTTATCTCCCCTATTCCCCTCTTTTTCTGTACATAAAAGCAATTAAATATTCTTGGATCGAGTGACTCCTAAGAGAAGGTGTTTGCAATCTAGGAACAGTGGTCTGTAACTCTTTCCATTGTATTGTCTGTATTTTAACATTATGATGAATTTGGTTCTAAATCATCATAGCGTTTCAAGTTAAAACAAATGTAAAAGGAAAACAGCATCATGACAGCTCGAGGGATTTTTATTTTTTTTTAATCTTTTTTTCCTCTTCAGGGTTTCTCCAAAGATATTAAAGTACCAAAAGCAAAATATGTTGGCTACATCAAAGATTATGAGGGTGCCACATTAATGGGATGTGAATTAAATCCGAGGATCCCCTACACGGAATTTTCTGTCATCATTAAAAAGCAAAAAGAGGTAAAGGCTGAAATGAGACACTGAACATTATAATCTATTTAGATGTTTAGAAACAATTCAGTCAGTGCCAGGTTAGCTTTTTTGCTTTGGTGCTTAAAACATTGGAATGTATACTTTTATTAGTTAGAATAAATCTTTCATTCAAGTCTCAGTGCAGTAATTTTGCAGAAGCAATAAATTCTACCTTACTAACTTTACCACAATAGAAATGTTGAAAAGTACTGATGTTTTGAGGAGTATTTCATAGCTAAATTCTGTCATAGGTAACTTAGCCAAATGTTATGAGATTGAGTCGTTCTTCAGCTTTGGCAATTGTTTTTCTTCCTCCCTCCTCCTGTGACCGTAACGTTCATTAGAGGGTCTTTTGAATACTTGTGGTGTTCGTAGTGTTCTAAGATACAAATCAAGGGTGACCTGTCTTAAATTGCAGGCTGTCCCTCTTTGGAATTTATATGAGAGATTCTTTATTTAGTCCATAGTAAAATTCCAGTTTATTATCAAAATAACTAAGATGTTACCAGTTGTGTTTAAATACCTTCCTTTTAAAGGGTTTTTAAAGAGATACAAATTACAAAGATAATTTGTTATTTCAGGGTTGGTTAAATCTCATTACTTCTATTTTATTAAAATGCTTCTTTATTGAACAGTCATTTTCCTTCCAATAAAACTATTTGGCCCATGCTTGCAGAAAGAAAGACAATATCTGAGTGCTGTACTGTTAGTTTACAAGGTTTCTTAACTTCTCTCACTGGGGAAGTTTTTAATATGTCCATACAACATAGACCATAATTTTTCCCTTTTATATCTGCTTGTTTGGGTTACTCTGCTTGATTGGCCACTAAGACCATGTCACTCAGTACTGGGTACTGGTCACAGGACACCATTTGTGAGTTAGTACTGCCTAATTTGTAGTTTATTTGCAGTCATTCTGAAAAAGATGAAAAATCCTTTTATGCAAAGCTGTGACCTGCTGACTTGAGAGTAATCAGTGTTGAACAGCTTGTTTTAACTGGGAAGATCCACTAGTTCCTAAATTATATGTAGGGCTTAAGGTGTGTTTAACAATCAGTTTGAAAGTATTTTGATGTTACACTGGAGTATGGCCACAGTGGTTTTGTATGCTGTATTTCTTTTAACATTTTTAACCTCTATTGAAAGTCTGGTTTTTTTGCGTTTCCTCCTCTTTGAGAGAAAATGCTATGTGTGGAGGGGTGAAGGTCCTTAAGAATAAAAATATGCCCAATATGTCCATTATTTCCAAGGAAAATGGTGTCTCTAACTGTGGTGGTCTGAATGACTGCACATTTTTTTACTCCTGGTTATGAAATAAGTCGTTTTGAAAGTGACATATTCAGGACACACAAAGCTTAGGTAATCGTCTAAGTGCATATCAAGAGCACCACAGCAACTTACTTAGAATTGAGGTAATGAGATTGCAAAGTAGAACAGAGTGTACCCCAGAATTGGAAAAGCTTTTCCTGGCATTTACAAGCAGAGCAGAATTTCAATTCCGAAGAGTGGCATCATTCTGACTTCTTTGAGAGAAAATCTTCAGTAAGAGTATCTCTGATTGGTATTGAAGAAATTCCTACAGTTATATAGAGACCTTGAAGTGAACAGGTATTTCTAAAATTTTGGAGCAGGAACATATTATGTGCATTGAAACATGTGCCTTGAAATTTCCGACCAGCTGCGCAAAGCAGTTCAGAAGCACGGGCTGTTAGAATTAGAGCCAGTTCCCAAACCTGCTCCCAGGAAATCTCCTTCCCTACCTCTGCTGCCACCTTCCCAGGAGCTGTGCAGCTTGTGATCAATGCAGCAAGCAATTACTCCTTTTTTCCGGATCTGTCCCTGAATAGGCAGCTGAGAGACTTGATAGGCTCATCTACACTCAGTGTTCGGCCAGGTAGCTCACCCTTGTTACCAGCCTCAGTGTGTCTATAAGGACCATAAAACTAGGGAAGTGAGAGTGTTTCTGTTCATCACAGCTTCTCGTTAGTCCTGTGGGTTAGTTTTGAGCGATGCAGTTATATTCTGTTTTCTCTGCTGCTTTATTACAGATCATTAAAAAGCTCATAGAAAGGAAACAAGCTCAGATACGAAAAGTTTATCCTGGCCTTTCCTGCTTCAAAGATGGAGTACGGCAGATTCCTATAGAAAGCATTCCTGGAATTAGTATGTATCAATCTCTTTTAATGTAGAACAGAAGCAGAATAGCCCAAGAAAGGTCCTAGACTAGAAATAATAATGTAGTCACGGAATTCTTTTTGATTAAAATGTAATTATTTTGGTCTGCTGATTTGATTTCTCTGGAGATTGTTCTGTTTCCATTACAATTGCTGTCTTTGATATTTCCTCTGGGCATCCCAGGTGGATCCTCTTCTATGTAGATGTGTGTAATTTTATATATATGTGATTAGTCTTTGATTTATATCACAGTGTAGTCAGCAGTTTTCCTCTGGCACCACTGTTGTGCACTACACTCCTGTACAAGGATGAGTTTTATACTAAACATGGACTTACAGGACAAAACAGAATTAAAACATTTAAGTATCATCTTTTGGGGGATTTTTCTCAACTGTGCTTTTCTGCAGTTTATTCTCTGTCACTAGGGAGTCAAATCGGATAACTTTGACATTGCTAATCTTTACTGAGTTTGTGGTAAAATATGTATTGAGTTATTGGAAAAAATACATGTTTTAAGTAGGAATATTTTAGAATCTTTCCAGCAGTCTGGAGGAAGAGGAAATTGAATGGGGCTGCAGGCTAGATGGTTGTGTTATTATTAGGAGTAGCTTTTATTAAAACAAACCTATTTTACTGCAGCAGTGCTGAAATGGCTTATCTTTTTAGAGTTGGCAATAACTCAGTTAATATTTTGACCTACTGTAGTTCCCATGTAATGTCTCATGTTGTTGGTGTACAGGAGAGACTGGCTGGAAACCAAGTGGAAAAGAGAGAGGGTAAGTGCTGCACAAAGTAAAATGATGAAACAGTTTGGAGATTCTTTTGAAAAACATGTTTAAGAAATGTCAATCGACATTTCCTTTGATCCGTTGGAAAACAGATAAATAATCTGCATGGGATGAGTTTTTAAGTGGTTTGTTTTGTTTTGTTTGGAGTTGCTTTTAGGTAAGATGGACATCATAGGAATGAAGATAAGGGATCCAAACTAATTTTTTTGTATTCATATTTTCTTTCAAGTAAGGAGCCCAAGGATCCAGATCAACTTTACAGCACATTAAAAACCATCCTGCAGCAGGTGAAGGTGAGTGCTAGTTCTAGTTTACCTTCTGCAAAGATTTTTATATTATTTCCAATATAGAGTTTCCATATTAGATACCTTACTTTTTTCTTTACCAAAGAGCCACCAAAGCGCTTGGCCCTTCATGGAACCTGTGAAGAGAACAGAAGCTCCTGGATATTATGAAGTTATAAGGTTTCCCATGGGTAATGACATTAACATTTTTTAAGTATAGAGTTTAAAAATCTTTATAGCTGGAGACATAGCAGATAAAATGTAATCTGATTGTTTTATGTTAAGAGATATATATTACTTGCAGCTGAATAGCTTTCAGCTCTGAAGTGCCAAGAGTACAGTGCTGTGGATTGAAATTTATGACTGCTTTGTGACCTTTGTGGAGCTATATATATAGCGTATAGATGCGAAATCTTAGTATGCCCCAGAGAGCTTTTAAGCAGTGCAGTCAGCTAGAAACTTTTGGGACTGAGCTAGTTTATGTGAGTTGTACAAATATGTTCTTGTGTGTGGTAACTGGTCATTGCAGATCCTGCTTGTATGTTGAAGGCAAACTTTCAGAAACACCTGAGCATTTGAATTGCTTCCAAATACAGATTTAAGCTTTCTAAATCACATAGAGAAAACCTGTTCAGAAGTAGTAGGATTTTCTTACTAAGTCTTAACAGTTTGCTCCAATTTAAGTTCAGGAAAATGCTTCGTGCAGCCGATTGTAAGATAACTTTTACATTTGTATTTTAGATCTGCCAAAGTTGCACAAGGTGGTTTGTCTACTTACTTACTGTTATTTTTAAATCATGCAGCTGTTGTTTATACAGGATTACTTGCAAAGGGAAGTACACAACTGCTAATGACATTTTTCTTCTCTTTTGATTGCTGGGTCGTATAATTTCAGTGATGATTCTGTGCTGTTTTAAACAGATGCTTCGTTTGATTTGTTTTGCAGCAGATTTAAAATTGAATCCTGTTACTCTTTCATTGTTTACGTAGTACTCACCTCCATCTTGCTGATTAGGATTTCTGTACCTTTTAATGTTATTAGAGAATGAAATACAAGTTCATTGCAGGCTACTATCAGTCAGTTTCTTAGAGAATGAAAGTGTTTGTTCATGTTGCTTTGTTCCTACTCTGTGTTTACCAATTTGGCTTAATGATTTTTTTTTGTTTTATATTCAACTTATCCTTTCCAAATAGCAAATATACGTGTACTTTATAGAACAGCAGCTGGCTTCCTGTATCCCTGACACAAATGTATCTTCTAGCAATGAAAAAAAGAATACTGACACCCTCCCATGGCAGTGTTTTCTCCGTCTCCTTTTCTGAGCAGAAGCTAGGTCTAGATGGCTCTTTAATCTGAACAGTGGTTACAAAGAACTTTCTGCCTGGATTGGCAAACCCTAAATAGTAATGTTTCCTGTCCTTTCCTAGTTCAGATGTATTACACTGGAGATGTGGGCAGCAGCTCTCATTTTAGGACTAAGTGGAGGCCATTGGCTTAGTTTTTGCTTTGTTTTTTTCAGCTAAGGAACCCAGCACAACTAAACCACTTCTTGATTCATGGTCACCTTCTGCTTTCTGTCTGCTCTGACTGCGAGCATGCTGATTCTGCACAAAAATTGTTCAGACATGATTTCAATTAAGAAGAAACATCATTGTCTTGTCTTATGCTATCACATGCAAGATACATTTGTCTTTATGTTTGCATATAGCCTAATTGTACAATACTTGAGGGGTATGGCTATAGGGTTTTTTGACTACCTTCTATGGTCAGTTCTCATGTATAAATACTTCCCCCCCCCTGTTTTAAGTGCTCTTTCAGCTGCTTATTTTCAAAAAATACTGTTTCGGTGTTTTAGGGTTGATTATTTTTAACACCCTTCCACACACCCCCCACCCCCCGCCCCAATACAAAAGCTGTATGCCTGAGTGACAGATGGAGCCAAACTATCACTGTAGTTACAGAAGAATTTAACTGACCAGCCAGGCAATGTTTGCTTTAGGGTGAGCTGAACAGCCTTCTCACTTAGGTACTATAATTAGACTATGGATATCTAGTTTACATGTAGGCATCTGAATTTCAGACTTAATGGGAACCGAATGAGCCTTTGCTTTGGTAAAATACTGTGCAACACCGGTGAATGGCAAGTTATGTATCACTGGAAGAGGTATTTGAGAGCATCCATCAAACTGTTCTTAAACCACTCTTGTCAGTTTGACAGGGTTTTTCTCTATTCTGCCAAAGTCAAATCTCCCTTAACAAAACCAAACCAAACAAAAAAAAATACCTGCAAACCAAAACAAAACCACCCACAATCAGATTTTTAAATCTTAATTTTAAGACATAATTCCTTGTGTTGGAGGTCTTTGGTGTCTGCTTTCCTTGCAATACTTGTTGTTAGTAAGTTGTCTTCATTTCAGCTGTTTCTGTTACAGCTTCACAAAGGTGCTGCTGAAGCCTGGCTCAAGCATTGCAAAAAAATAGTTAGAGCATCAGAGGTGAGAAAAGCCAAGGCATCCAGCACACCTCCCACCCTCCCACTACTTCTATTCCTGTACTCTCGCCTAGAACACTGTGATGTTGACAAAACTTTTAAATGACTGATAAGAGTTACTAGGAAAGCAACTGTGTGGAGAACACTGAGGTGCTTTGTGTCTTTTCTGGATGACTGATTTTAGTATAAAGGAAAACATTTCTTAAAGAATGTTCTGTTAGTTAAAAGTTTTGTACGATGCTTTGTGTTGAAAGCAGGAGGGATCTTTCTTATGTGACTCTGAACAAGAGATACATAACTAAACTTTGCAGATGTAACTAAAATATATCTAGAGCATGGGACAAATTTTTATTCATAGCTGCAAGTACTGCTTGTAGTACGACAGATGTCTCATCTCTGCTGTGTTCACACAGAAGTGAGCGGTTTACGTTAACATACGTGTTTTGTGATGTTCGAATGCTTTGCTTATATACTCTTAAGGCCTCCTCCAGCAAAGCTGACAACAGCTTTGCCTCACAGAGCAGTTAGAGGAGACTTAATACCCACTAAAAACTTAAAGACATAAACCATGATGCTTTAATCTTTTAAAGAAATAAACTCTACACAAAATCATTCTGACAGTGAAATGATGCTTAGTTCCAGGGGCTCAGCTGCTGTTGAAGCTAAAAAAAGGACTGCGCCTTAGATGAGGGCAATTAGGAATTCCAAATCCTAGCTTTGCCAGTTCATGTTAAACAGCAAAGCAGTCTAAAGGGATATTGCATACAAAAAGTATTTGAGTCATATGCTGTTAATCTATTTTTCTTCTGTACAGATCTCAAAACAATGAGTGAGCGACTCAAGAATAGGTACTACGTGTCTAAGAAATTATTCATGGCTGACTTGCAGCGAGTCTTTACAAATTGCAGAGAGTACAACCCCCCCGAGAGTGAATACTACAAATGTGCCAATATACTGGAGAAATTCTTCTACACAAAAATTAAAGAAGCTGGATTAATTGACAAGTGACATTGTCTTTTCTACAACCACATAGCGTGCCTACTTTATGGGCAGGGGAAGCCGTTCTGTATCTGAGTTGTGGGACTCAAAAGGTTTCAAGAAACTTCTGTTTAATACTTAGCACTTTTAAAAACCCTCTTAGTTTTGCAAACATGTATTATACCGAAGTTACAAAAATTATTTTATTAAAATGCTTTATAATGTATTTAATTACAGAAAATTTCTTTTGTGTGCCGATTACCGTATGTTCGTAATAAGTTTATCAGTGACAGCCTCAGAAACCCCACAAAACATGTGGGAAATTGCACATGTTTGGGAATACGAAGAAAATTCCCAAACAACAGATGTTATAGCTTACCTAATGCAGTACCTGTTTGATAAAGTTTTATTATTTTTTTTTGTTCAGTAAAAAAAGAAAATAGTAAGGGAAAACAACAATTTGGGGGGTTCTGAAACACTTGTTTCTTTATAGAATCTTTTTATAAGATATTATTTTTTAAAAGAAACACTCAGCTGGTTGAGAAGCTGTGAGAGAAGAGCAGCCAGTTCTGGAAAAGGACTGCCTGTAAGCTTTGATAGATGCAAGTTTTTCTATTAATTTGGGATTTTGATAAATATTTTACCTGTAAGTTGTAATCTCATAACCACTATTAAAAACAAGAAAATTCTGGCTAGGTGTGTAATGTCATAGTGACTTGGCTTATGCAGGACATAAGTATCCAAAAGAACTTCAGAGAATCAGATTCGCATATACTAATCAATGTCAGTTGGCTTAGTGGAGTTAAGGTTTTGCTGCAGTTCATGACCCACACTATTTACTACTCTTCACTGATAAATTCTTTAGGTTATTCAGCAGAGATAAGACTATTAAAAGAAGTCAACATATGACAGCTTCTAGCTCATATACTTGGTTCTGTGGTAAACTGGATTTTCTACCAAGCTTTATTGTAAATGCTTATTAAATGTGATTATTTAGACCCAGGACATATTAACATTTTACAACTCATGTTAGTATATCTTCAAAATAAGCACTTACATATCTATTTTGCTGCTTACACTACATTTAAGAGGTACACCTAACTTCCTAATGGAGAACAGTACAGGCCAAAAAGTTGTCACTTGACGTTTTCTAATTAGAGTTTGTAACTGTAAATTATAACTGCTTTTGTGAAAAACAGATTCAACTTTTGTTCTTGCTGTTTTATATTTACAGATGTTACACTGGTAAAATTCAATAGTGATAAAAGACTGAATAAAACCCAGTCCTATGCTGTGACAAAGAATAGATTCCTGCAAAATGCCTGTGCAATGTTAAATCACAACTTGATCCTGCAAGTAGATGTCAGGAACTACCTGGAAGTAGTAAATGTGGTACACAAGGTATTCAAAATGTTAACGCTAGACTTACCTTAGTGTTTTGTATGAGATTAGTCTGACCTGCATTTGGATCTATAACAAAGGTACAGTGAGCATTGTTTTTCTTTTAATAGCCAGTACTGGATGCTGTAATCCTGTTTTGTAGATTGGGCCTACAGATGCACCTGTTAAGCTTGGTATCCTGTGAACTTTTGTTATTTTCGGAGTAGAATTTCTTATCGTCTTTCAATCAGATTGTCTCTTCTATATTGAAACATTTGTTTTCTAATTTAAGAATTAATATTTTCATAGATACTGTGCAATAAAGTTACATTAGGATATGTGGTTTTGCAAATGCTTTAACAGCTGACGAACTTTACATTTGTAAAATTAATATATTGTACTGGTACAGAATAGTTTTAAATTATATATGTACAAAACCCTACTTATTTTGGTCTCTCTTCATTACTTAGTTCTTGCATTACAAGTATACACACTGAAGCAATTTCACAACTGAGCACGGTGAACATACGTCTGTGCAGTCAGTGCATCTTCCAGCTGCAAGAGAAAACTCTTGAGAGCCTCAGAGTTCAGTGGGAGCATGGTGTGTTAGGCACAGCTGAGAATTCAGCATGGAAAGCTGACCATTCCAGGTAGCATTCCCATCTCTGCACTGAGCTATGGTGCTGTTACTTCCATCTGCTCAAGATCTCAAACAATTCTTTGAGATGTTCAAAAAGACTTGCTTTTTCACCCCAAATCATACTCATGCTGTTTTCTTATATTTGTATACTAGAGTCCTTTATTCACAAGACAGTGTGCAGAGGAGCACGCTGCAGGATATGAGAAGCTTGTACATACCTACTTTCACCATGTTACTCTGATTGCACACCTTCTTTTGCATATTCTAAACAAACCTGCACCTGTCCAATACCTAAAAGCCAATTAGAGAGTATGCAGATTTATTTTTCCCCCTCAGTCGCTAGGATTTAGTCCTGTGCCACATCATGTAAAAGTGTGTGCTGGTCAGGGGGTAGCAAGTAGTGGTCTGAAGAGACTTAGACATTCTACTGGACACTAAGTATATCAGTTATGCCTATTCAGGACTTCTTCCTGGAGTTGCAATGGAACCACAGCAATTCTTCAGGCTTACTTGATCCAAAAACTCCCCAAGCCAGACCCACCTCACCATCAGCCTGGGGCTTCTCTATCACCTTGTTCTTTTTTGTCCCTTTTAAACAGCTGTTACAGATTCATTTGCTGAAAGTAGGGAGCACCTGCAGTTAAATGACTCTGCCCAAGATGCTATAGTACTAAAGAGTATGGTAACACCCAGAGCTAGGATTTTAGGATACAGATGGAAGGTTAAGTTTCAGTTCCAACATCTGAAGACTGGTATCGTGAACAAGTATTTTCAAACACTCAGTAGCTGCAGCTTTTATTATGAAGGCCCATAAAAACAATTTACTTTACACTCAACCAAAGCAGAGCACTCCTCACCGACCCTCACAGATAACCAGATAGGAACAGTTAGTAACTCTCCTAAACAGCAGTACCAACCAGCCTGTTACCTGTGAGAGCTCCAGCTATGTAATCAGATTCCAACTGACAAAGCTTATGCCACATAAGATGGGGAAGGAGCACACTAGCATGCAGCATGCCTATGGCTGGCATTGCTATTTGGTGTTTAAAAATAACTTTCCCCCAATTTTTAGATTAAAAAAAAAAAAAAAAAACACCCCCCAGCCATATCCGATGTGTTTCCAATGACCAAGACATTTATTAGAAGCTTCAATATGAAACTACAACCATTACAACTACCTACAAGAAGAGTTGTACAAACATTGTTATTAAAAAAAAAAAAAAATAAAAATAATCCAAACCACCATTTGATCTGAAGTGCCCAAACAAGCAGGGTATAAGTTACAAAATTATAACATACATTATAAATTTACATTACAAATGCCTCCTCTCAAAACGGTTTGGATGGAATCACCTTAGTTATAAGAGTAGCCTTGTGTCTTCTAAATCAATTAGAAAGTCACTGGATTGAAACCAGCCCCCCTGAATTTTATATCCTTAGCATTAAGACAAATAGAAACAAAGGCAAATTTGTGCAAGATGTCATGCAATGATAATTTCCTGGATGAAAGATTTCCTTTCTTCATGGAGCCAGCATGGTGTTGCTATCATAACTGGAAATGTCAACGACAGCCAACAAATTTCTCATTGTATTTCGACAGAGACTTTTTTATAAGAGAATGGCATTTGGCCCTTTTTTTCTGCTTGAAAATTGGAGAATTCAGGAAATTTGTGTCTGTGAATGGATCCCCTCTTCTGAGTTTCCTAAAAAAAGACAAAATCGAGTTTTGCTCCAAAGATCACTTAACACACACAAACTATTTCATATTACTAACATCAGACCTCTCTTTGAATGTTTTCTTAAGATCTTCTAATATTTAAACTACACCCTCAAATCCTTCATTTGATGGAATATTATGAGCTTTACATAAAACTGGAAAGTAAAACACCTACCCTGTAATACTTGGTTCTTTATAGCACACAGTAATAGTACAGCTTCGCTTGCGTTTTGGAGATCGTGGTCCTTCACCTTCTGGGACAACAGTTGCATTCCCAGTGCTGGGGAGCAGTGATGTGGTATTGGTAACATCACAAAGTTGACCATGAGATGGCTCAAAAGGCAGCCCTGGGAAGAAATTAGGCACACTTAACACAATTTGGGCAAGCTAGCTTAAGAGAGAACATCAATGAACACACTAGATGTGAAATAACTTTCAGCTGTAACTATTATCTTCACTTTGTACTTAAGAATACATAAGAGGATCAACAAATTCAGGATTTCAGTTTGGAAAAATAAGTTAACACTAAGCAGTGCCAAGGAAAGTGTGATTTGTTGTTCCACTTCTCTCAATTTATACTTTGTTCTCCTCTTTTATCCTCAGCTTTAGTACATCATTAAGTACATCTAAAATACAGTATTGATTTATTGTTTAATACTAATCTGCTGAAGGGAAAAAAGCAGAATAATTAATCTAATGATTTCTATAATGAATCTGTTTGTATTTCTTTTAAAAGAAGAGAAAAAACTAAAATAAAGCCTAAGTCCCTTAAAGAATATTATCTCTCAAGAAAACAAAACCAATTACAGAACACTTTCTATACTTACTAATAGACTTGTCACTTGATTTATTGCTTTCAGTCTCTTTTTCATTACGGAGTTTCTGCTCACACTGTGCCAAACATCTTTTAGACCTTGGCCTTGCATGGACTGGTGATGTATCTATCTTGTCCACTGAACTTTTCCTTTTTTTCGATTTACTCTTGTAAGGCTTATAGAGGCTGTCATCTGAATCTTCTTCAGTATCACTTGACTCGATGGTAGTGGTTTCAGATAAGTCATTTTTGTCATCCACACCAGTATCTGTGTCATTTGCTTTATTTTGTCGAAAAGGTGTAAGATGGACACTCTCTTCAAAATGAAAGTCATAAGCATCACTGAAGCCACCCAAGAAATCCATCTTTTTCTTGGAAGCCTCTTTACCCTGTTTTTGTTTTGGTGTTTGTCTGGAAGTATTTTTAGGCTTTTCCAATTTTGCCTTCCGATACTTCTCTTTCCTTACTCGAGAGTCTTCTCTGGTTTTACACTCACGTCGTTTAAGATCAGAATTATTGTTTAAGTGGGACTGTGCAGTTTCAGAATCTGTCCTCCTCAACACCAGCTCTGAACCTACCTCGTTTTCATTCAACTGGGAAATACCTAAATTTCTGTTTTCTACAGTACATGTCTCTAGACTTTCCTCAAGTCTAACTTCATTTAGTTCAGAAAGCTTTTTTGTTGAAGCAGGTGCTTCTGAATGGTCCAGTACACCAGTATAATGTTCATTGTGATTTCTCAACTTCACATAGCAATTCCTAACAGACACATTTTTTGGTAAGACATTACCAAATCCATCCTCTCTGCTTGAAGAAACATTTTGCAGCTCTGACCCTATGATGTCCAGATGAAAATCAGACGTCCGTCCTTGCAATTAAAGAGAGTCATATTAAAGCTGAATAATAACAACCTGTTAAGGTTTTGTGCATGTTCTGAACCCATCAGAAATTGAGACTATTCTTAGAATTTTCCCCATAGACATGTATGAACCAGTATTTGGCAATTGAGATAAGTTCTGTTTAATACAGCTTCCAGACAGGAAGCTATAAGATAAGTATACTACATTAGGATTTTCCTCTAAACTGTTGCATTTGGAAAGGTTATCTATAGGTCATTTATTTTTCTGAGTTTTTTTGCTTTGTTAACAATTGTTGATTTCATAAATGGTACGTGACTAAAGATTACTCCGTTGAACTGTTTGGTAGATAATGAAACTATATTGCAGGTATATAGAAGACAAGACATTTTCAATCCCCAACCCTCTCATTTTGCTAAGCATCTTCATTCAGAAAGTTTAGCAGTTGTCAATATTCATACCTAATCTTTATGATAATAAGTGGAAAATTACTTGACAGTTACTTCAAAAGCAGTAATTACATTTTAAACTTACACATTCCCCTCCCCACCCCCCCCGCTTCAGAATAGAGCAGTGTCTGGTACTTTGATATAGTTACCTTTGTCTGGAACCATTTTGTTTGAGGAAACAGCATTGTCAGATTCCTCACAGGTCTCTGACACAGAGTGAGTGAGCTCATTTCTATTGCTGTCAGGCTCCATCCCACTTGGAAGTACTTGATCATGCCCATCAGCACACTGTAGATGCTCTCTAGAGAAAATACCAAAAGGTAGTATTTACCGAATATCAAGGTATTTTATCACAACTACTTCATTGCATTGGATTTCTTCCCTTTTTTCCAGTCAGAAAATTAAGCTTACTGTAACAGAATGTTGAAATATAAATAGGTATTAATACAAGATACTTACATTGAATGTATTGGTCCTACAACACTGGAACTGTTCTCAAGAACTGAAGAAAACATTCTTGTATTCTGTCAACAAAATAAATCTTAAGATGACTAAAGAGCTAAAAAAAGCTTGCATGATACACAAGTTTTAGTCAACAGCCAAGTTACCCACAGAAGGGCCAAAGAAGCCCTTATCTGTTTCTCTTTCTGGCTGCATAAACACAAAGTACTGTGGGGTCTCATGCTCAGCTCCTGCAAGTCTACACATTCATCACCAGCCTAATCATACAGACAGTGGACAGAGGAAGGAACTGTGAGGGTAGTACAGGGAACAAGACAAACACATAGAAAACCAGGGTGCTCCTACTACGTTGTAGCAGGGCCTCAGTCCCACTAACAATCTACTACATACTCCCATGTTGCAGACCGCATGTCTTACTGGGAACTGTGGGAGCAATCGCACCTCCAAACTAAGGCTTAAGTCTCAAAAACTGTGAGCATCTATGTCGGAAGTAGTAAGGGGGAAGAATTAATAGAAATCCTGCCCCTCAAGAGCAGCAGGTACTTACTACACCTATGGAACACAGATTCTTTGCTGGGCCAAGGAGATCAATTGAGTCCAGTAAATTCTGAGAAACTCTTGAAATTATCTTATTCAAGGCTTGCAGTTGATTCTAACAGACAAAAGAAGGAAAATAACACTGTTACTGTCATACTCCAGTATCAACTACCAATGTAAGAACTTCTTATCAGCATTATGAGATGACTAAATCCTGAAGATACCTGTGTCAGGTACTTCCAACTGTGATTAAAACCCCTCAAATTCTACAGAAGATAGATTTTAATTAAAGTAGTAAGAGTAGCCAGGGCAAAAAAAAAAAAAAAGAGAAAAATAATGGTTAGTGGCCAGATTAGGTGAAAATATGAAAACTTGTTCGAGAGAGTTACTTTTTACGAAAACTTAAGATCATAAATGCATCAATGGATTAGTGCAGATTTTGATGTTCAGCTTCACTAAATCATGAAATTATTACTAAAAAATACCTCAGCAAGTCCTTGTGCTTGCTTGAACTGAAGATTTCTTTGCAATTTAAACATCTGAACCTTCAGATCTTGATAATCTTTCTTTAAATGAAGGATGGTAGCCTGGGCATCCCTCAGTTTCAGCTTTTCTTCTTGCAAAGCCTGAGCTAGAGCTTTGTTGTTTGCTTCAAGGCTCTTTATTTTCTTGGAGCTGTTGGCTACAACAGAACAGTGAGTATTTCAACATGGTCTAAAAAAAAAATAATAATTGTGAAAGCTGTTGAGACATTAAGCATCTTACTTGCTATTTTGCCCTTTACAGTGCAGATTTGGCTAATTTTATCCAACCTCATCCATTTCTGATTTCTCCTCTCTTTCATTCGTTCTTTTATATCCTCCAAAGTGTCTTTGACGGGCTTTTTCAAGTATTCAGCCATCTTCTACCTTTAGAAATACAAAGGGTGAAGAACTCATAAAGCTAGTGCTGCTCAACATTCCCTGACGCCAAAAGAAAAGGAACAGAAAAACAAGAGTAAAGCTCATAGAATGGTTTGGGTTAGAACTGACTTCAAGATCACCCAGTTCCAACCCCCTGCCACGGGCAGGGAC
>NW_009922884.1:0-261 GCF_000696875.1 Nestor notabilis | reverse complement strand
GGAACCCGGCCAGGGACGGGGCAGCCACAGCTTCTCTGGACAACCTGTGCCAGCGCCTCAGCACCCTCACAAATAACCACTTCATAACGTTTTTAAGCTGCACATACCATACGTTAGACACCCGTAAGCATTAAAAGCCACACTGACATAGCCACTTTCAAAACACTTCCTGCAGCCCAGCTACTGTCACTACGCCAATTACCCGAACTGCAAAACGCCCGGTGTCCGCAACGCGGACCAGGCCACGGGCTCTAAACGCTC
>NW_009922883.1:0-2573 GCF_000696875.1 Nestor notabilis | reverse complement strand
CCCCAACCCGCGCCGCCAAGAACTCCAGCCCTGTAGATTTCTCCTCCCGTCCGTTTGGTCCAGCTACGTTTCCTATCCGTTTTTTGCTCATTAATAAACCATCCCTCACCCTCCCTCTGACCTGGACCCATTCTCACCCATAAATTTCTCCTCTCCCGTGTCTCTCTCCCGGCTGTCCCCCGGGATCCCCGCTCCCTGCCCGCCACCGCCCGGGAACGAACTCGTATTGATTGTGCTGCTGCTGAGAAACTACAAAACAACCCCGCTAGCTTTGGCACTCCGTGCCAGGCGCGCAGCCCCAGAAACACGGTGCCGGTGATGTGGGACACGCGCGTGCCGCCGTGCCCGCCCGTGAGGGGCTCAGCCCGGTTCTAACACCAGCGTGGCGAGTGCGACCGCGTCAAACGGCGACTGATTTGCCCGATTTTTCGTATTCGCCCCATTTTCTCCCTGGGACAGGTATTTGTCCAAGTTGAGGTCCCTAGGTGGCAGCCCCCGCCTCGCCAGTCGCTGCCCACTGGGACCTCTGAAGGAAAACAGGACGTGGGGTTCGCTTGCTGATTTCTTTTGAATTAAAGAGAAATAAACTTATAACTGAATTTAATATTGTTATCCCCTGTGCATTATACTGTCAAAAGCAGCGACGTTGAATAAAGAAAATAAATTCCTCCAACCCAGAGTTGTTTTTGCACTAGATTAGCAGATAGAAAATGCTATAAAGATGAACTTAATACGATTAGAGATGTTTCCTACAGATTTTCATATATTGATTCAGGGAATTTTAATTCTGGAGCTTGCTTTGCCATAATCCGCATTTATTACAAGCTGATACAGTTTTATTATAGCAAGCTATCAAGGTCGATTCCTTTAACTGCATAATCTGACATGAATTTCATTTTTAAAGAAATGTAGTTATAAAAATCCATACTGTGGGCACAGTGGTTATATTGTACCTAAATCACATTTTAAAGGCAATAAATCCAGAGAGTATTTAGGAAGAGAGGGGAATACGGTGAAACGGTTCTTCTCCAGCCTCAATTCCTCCAAAGACCCTTCAAACTTTATTTTGTGTTTAAGCATGGGGTGTTTGAAGGAGCAGATAAGGGTGGCAGGCTCAGGGCCGCTCTGCGCTGCCCGCAGTCGCAGGTTGCTTGAACTCCCTACGGTCCGGGCAGCTGCGGGAGTGGGAACAGGGAGCTCCGGCGCTTGCAAGGAAAGCGCCGTGATTGAACTGGGTTTTAAGTACTCTTAAAAGGCAAAATTGCAACTCACAGGCTGGTTTCAGAGAAGGAGGGGGACGAGAAAGCAAAGGGGAAAAAAAAAATGGAGGTGGGTAGAGAAAAAAGAAAATAAGCAAACTGTAATTTCAAATGTGTTGATCGTTAAAAAAAAAAAATTATTCGGTAATTAAAACGTATCTTGACTCCTACCCAATAGCTCCTTAGAAGCCTGTGCCACTGCTCCCTTTGCAAGTGTTGCACGTACCAGGTACTTCCTTCTAAGCCTTGTAGTGATTCAGAACAGAGGGAATAAGCAAAATGATCATAAATTTCCTAATTAGAGATTTCGCACCAAGACAAAAAGGTGTTAATGAGTTTAATTCCAGTGCCTGTCATTGTCCCTTTTTTCACACCACTTATTTACTAATGGCCCAGAGGGCTGCTCCCGTCTCTCCTTTGTTAAGATTTTAATTTGCCTTCTTTTCTGCCTTTGATGTAAAATTGTGACCTACAACTCTTTGAAGTCCCTTATTAGGAGGAAAATTAACTTAGCTTTTCCACTGTATCTGCCCACTGTTAGCCCAGACAAAACGTAGAGAGCTCCTTAAAGATTCAGTACATTAGGAAACTTTTCAAGGTAGCTCTGGAAATGCAAATTTTTTGAGAAAAATCTAATAGACTTTTAAATCTGTGTCAGGAGATGTAACCCTCGCCAGGGCCGGAGAGGGGGAAGGGAAGGAGGGAATATCTTAATAAAGAAAACAAAATGAACCCGGCCAAGGAAAGGCTGTAAATTTGAAAACCTGAAAAGGGGGACTAGAGAGGGAGGGGGGTTATTTTTAAACGTCACAACTTTTTCCTGTCCCTCCCGTGTGCCGCTCACAACTGACACCCTGGTTTCCTACTCTCAGGCGGAGGGGGGGCTATGAACAAAATTATATCTAAATCTATCTCTATATAATTAGAATACCATGAGGCAGGGTTAAACCTTTGTAAAACACACAACTGATTGGCGATCGCTAAAACGAGATTTGAAAGCAACTCAAATAAAAGATCGCGACGTCAGTAAACAGATTTGGGAGAAAAAAAAAAAAAAAAAAAAAAAAGGGGGAGAGCAGCTAGTGACAAACCCGGCGAGAGCGAGCTCTGGGCATGAGAGAGAGAGGGAGAGAGAGAGACTTAAAAGAAATAGGAGGGGCTTGTGAGAGACTAGAAATGTCAATCAGAGCCCAGAGTCCCAATAATCTCAGGCAATCTGTTAGGACCTGACCTGGGTCCACTCAGATCAATAGGAAAAGTGAGAGAAGAAAGGAGCGATCGGATCGTTTACCGCGGCGGCCGAAGACAGGAGGG
>NW_009922882.1:26796-40822 GCF_000696875.1 Nestor notabilis | reverse complement strand
GTATAATATTTGTAATAGTATATATTATGGTATAACACATTATTTAGAAGTTGTATGATGATTACCATTTGTTTTCATATAAAACTGTCATACGTAGTTCTCACAGTTAACACGGTTTGAAACGTATGCATACCATAATTCTTAGGGAAGCATTTCTTGCCAAATATGAAGCTGTAGCTTTTTGTAATTGATGACTATCAAAATAGGCTTAATGACATTTATGAGTGGGTTGGCAAGCCCAATGATAAGTCAGTTGTTCCTTAGGATATGGAAAGTGGAACTTGCAGTTATTGCTAGTGAGAGTCTTTATTAGGCAATAATCTCAAGGGGCTAGCAAGGATGAAACAGTGACATCTCTTCCACATATATCTGCAAATCTTAATGATGAAATCAGATACAATGACTTTATTTTTCTTACTCTGAACAGCTGACTTTAGCCAGTATTAATCTTGTTTTCTGATTATGGGTATATCACAAACAAGGTCAGCCTCAGACAGCTACCTTTTGAGAAAACTAAGCAAGAGTTAGTTGGTTCTTTAAGACAAATGGATCTTATAAAGAAGAAATCATACAGGCTTATAAGAAAAAGAATCACCTTGTTTCAGTTATTTCTTAATGTCTAACAAAATAACAGACAAAAGAACGTCTGGACACTGAACTGTGTCTACTAATACATAATAGACTCATATTTCAAAGCCTGCATGCATATACTGTGCTTACTGGATCCTGATTTATTAAGTCATAATAGAAATAAGGATGCATCTTATTCCATCAACTTGTTTTCACTCACAGAAAGATTTTAGGGTTAATATTAATTTTAAATCAAATGGAAAAAAGCCCACCATGATACACTAAAAGAATACTTGATTTGTTGAAATATTACAGGAACTCAAATAAATCTAATGAAATTTTTTACTATTGTAAATAGAAAATTAACTCAGGCTTAAAATTTTCTTTAAATACCAATCAGTCCTCATCAAACAACATCAGTCAAACCGACACTATAATAAAGTTGCATGGATCTACCATAATTTATTTTAAAAATCCAACCCCAATCAATAATATTGAAAATTGTGGGCAGATCATAAATTCACTAGAGTAGGTAATTTGAATTTTGTACAAAGATATTACTGAAGTTTACAAAATTCATTTACTGTCTTTTTCAGGGCTAATTTCATTAACCAACCTTGAAGAAACAAGCTGATGAATGTTCTTTACTCAAGGTTTTACGACTAAATTAAATTAGTCCTTCAGCATTGTACATCATTTCTGGAGGGGTTGAGAGAGATGAGCTTTCAGATATGTTCCCTTTCCCGATGAGTATTGGCAACACACAGCCTTATGTTTGAATTTATTTCAAATGCCTCCTGTACCCGCCTATACTACAGAAAGAAAGGACTTTAATATCAGTAGTGTTGTGCTCTTAGATTTAACATCCTAGCTAATACAGAGGCCCACTGCAACCCCAAACGCAGAAGCACACTAAGCAGACTTTATTGTTAGCATGTTTTGAACCCAAATACAAGCACACTAGTATAGTATAACTGTATAAACATTCTTGTAATCAACTGCCCAGTAAAAATAGCATTGCCATTGCTGCAACGTGCCACAGGCCCTTCACTACTTATGCCTTATCCTAGCCATGTAAGGCCTTCATTCTGCTCCATAAGCTTTCTTATTAACTTAAGACAATTCGCTATGTAAACTGGAGATAAACACCAAGGATCTCTTGTTAGAAGATGAAATTTGTATGTGGGATAACAGTAAAAGCCTTGAAATCATTGGCACAGGTTGAAAGATAAGGCCTTAACCTAAGAGTTAACAAAATACATATCCAAATTTCATTTATATTTTAAACTACACCTTTGAATAGCATAAAGGATAAGAGTCATTCTATCTGACAAGCTTCTGCTTTAACACTGGACAGCAGAACACTGAAGTACACCTTTTACAAGAGACAACTAAGCAAGGACTTCCTTAGCTGAAGATAACAATAACAAAATATTTTAAGAGTTACTATAAACATTAGACAGTAGGCCACTTAAAGTAGTTACTGGCCTTGTTGAGCTCTCTTCTAATTTTCTCCGGACCAAACTGATCAAGAAAACGTCTGAAGTGAAATGCATCTATTGCGACAATTTCAGTGTAGCGTCGCTGCCATTCATCCCTAAAGTTGAAGGGAGAAAAAAAGTAGATGAAATTAGTTGTTTTATACTGGCCATATAATCATGATCCAAAATTAGCAATTCCCTGCAGAGCTTCTCTGTTAGAAGCAGCTAGAAAGGTGAGCTCATAACAGACAATGGACCACTTTTTAAATTTGTGGGTAGGGAATGAAAGCAGCATCAGAAATGAGATATGTCTCCCTATAAATTTAGAAATTCTCTGGCTAGACTTTAGGCACAAACATGAAACAAATCTAATCATACAGCACTATTTAATAAGTACGTAAGAACAGCACAAAGTCAAAGAAAAGCACTTTAGCTCTCTGTCTTCTTCCAACACTTAAAAGAGTACATTGTGTATTTTTCTATACCAAATGAATAATTTTGTGTACACGCTGTAACAAGACTGTTGGAGAAATAAAATCAAGAGCTTGAGCTTTCTATTCCGATCTATGATATTAGGTTTTATATAGCCACGTATCAGCTGGCATCAGGTACTGTGGCAGCTGAGGTACCATTGTCAAACTTCTTGTGACATTACAATCCATAGTTCAGTCGATAGTTTCACAAAATTTTGGATTAAATACATAAAACTAAAACATGTTGATTTAAGAGCTGACATATTGGCAGGTATCATTTATTAGCATTAATATCTCATTATTAATATGAGAACTTTCTTAGCTTGTTGGCTCTGAAGAGAGCAGGACCAAACAGTGAATTTCTCTATTAAGGCAAATGCTAGGAAATACTTAAAGCACCAAGTTTTCAAATATATAATATTTATTTATTTATTTCTTCACTTGAAATATTTATGTGGAACTCTACCTTGGGGTCTTATCTTCATGGCTTCTTGCCCACCGGTAAGTTTCTGCATAGCCTATATACTCACTGTACTGCTCAGTACCTGAAAGAAATTATTTTCCATATTACACACAAACAGTGTACATTTTTTGCACTTGGAACATCCATCACAGGAATTGCTGCTTCTCCAAATGAAGACACAGCTCTCAGAAGCAGTAGAAAATAGAAAATTCATATTGGCACCAAGAATGCAAGATCTGCTTGTAACCAGTAGAAGCTCCTTTCCACAGAATGTGTGTAGCATCCACCATAGGACATTAGAAGTGCAGATCTACATATGCTGGTCAGTATATAACAAGATCATTTTCAACTTTGCCACTCTCAAGTTCAATAGCTTCTCAATAAACTGCCTGTCATCTTTAAAGTTTTACTGGCTAGTATCTGGTTAACAAAAACTGTGAGGACTGTGAGCCTTTGCACCACCAGCATTTTGCTTTTCTTTTTTCAGGCTACTGCCTGTAAACACGATGATAAAATAGTTACCCTGCTATTGAAAGTGTGGCAACCCTACTTCATCATAATTCAGCAAACATCTGGGCTGACAATTTAGGAAGCACTAGAAGAAATAAAAAGAGATTCAAAAGTGTATGTGGTGAGTTATACATTTATACATTTTATTTTTCCAAGAATTTTTATTTCTCCAACAAAATTACAATCCAAAAGACCAAAGAAAACCTAATGGTCAGAAACTAAGCAGATTTTCAACACCACCAGTGTTTCCAATGCACACAATTTGTTGCCCTGCAGTGTCTTGAGGGCAACCTGACAGAAGGATAGGTAGGGGTGCTAAGCTTCCTAGTCTCTTTGCCCAATATACCTCTTCCCCTTATTTTCATTTAATCAGCATGATTTCTGCACTATGGTTCCTGACATGAATTCTAAGATATCACAGCTTAATGGCACTGAATGGACCAAAAGGCCACTGCTCTCAGCTTCAGTAGTCGGTACTAAGCAGCTACTTCTGTGAAAGCTCGAGGACCCACAAAACCATGGTCTGCAACATACTTGGCTGCTCTGTGAAAAAATCCAGTGGAATATTTTGGCAAGCATTAAGGTCTGTAAGGAAGCAGCTTATTAAGACCTACAGTCATTTGAGCTATTATGCTGTGCTATGGCAGCTCCCTTTCAAAGGTTTATCCTAAGACAAAGAAGGAGGCATTTTAACTGACAGTAAGGATCATAATCTTTCTTGAAAGACTGCCTTTCACCTCATTTTACCAAACTTGGTTCAAAACCTGAGGATGCACAAAGAAGAAATACTTCTAAAGCAATGCCACAGCAAAATCACAACCTTTCCCCCTGGGTTGAGCTCGCAACAGCCGAATTTCAAAAGTAGGGGACTAAAAAGAATACCTTGTTTGGAAAATTTCAACTCACAGGTATAGTTTGGCATAAGTTATAAACAATAAGAGTAAGAAGAGAACTGTTAAGCACCCCCTTAACTGCAAACAGTAACACCAGCTACACCTATAAATATAACAGAAAAGTAGGTTTTAGACGTCTGACAGCACAAAACATCTGATTACTAAGAGTAATGCCAGCTATTGCACACATCAAGTGATACCCTGAAAATACAAATGTTTCAATTTAATCTCAAAGTTTTTCAATCTCTAAATAAAAATAAAAGTTGAACAATCAGAAACATAAAACTCTTCAGTTTTAACTTCATCGGACAAGGGAATAGGAATGTCTGCTTTCAGTAGTAGGAGGAAACACAAGCTGTTAAAACCTGATTAAAATGATGCATATACTTCAAGACATTTTCCCATATTCATTTTAACTGAAAAGACTTCTCAGTGCTTCCTTAACTCATCTGCCCTATTACCCACGCATTAGTTATTTACATTTGTCAAGATAATTAACCATACTGAGGACACACAAATTCCACTCAAGGCTATTTTGAGAAGTTGCTATGTGAAATGAGTGGGATGGTAAAAGACTCATCAACAATTCACTTCTTGTTACAAAATCTAAGTCCCCAAAGTCGTGATGGCAGAATATGACTATATATTCACACACATCCATGCCCTCATACAAACGACAACTGTAAGCTGCTTAAATACTGAGAAGTCGGCCTTCTAATCAAATTGTAGGCTATCAACCTTCTGTAAGACTTTTTCTGACAAAGGTAAAATTCAGTTTCACTGCCACGCTTGGAAGAAGTGTTGGAACAAATAGTAAGAAAAGACAGACAAGGAAAGTATGTGACTTTATGAGAGCTCTCTTTAGGGGACAGCCTAGCAAAACTTCCAAATTTGAAAAGGAAGCATTTCCTTTGGTCTCTAGCGTGTGGAAAGAAAAGATGAGATTATCAAGAAATTGTAGCGGGATAGATTAAATGACAGTCAAAGTATTAAGCTGACTTTTTCAAGGTTCATTGTTTTCATTAATTCTTATTGAAGTGCAGTGGCTGACGACAAAAGCACCAGGAAACAAACAAGGCAATACACACACAAAAGATTTTAAATATATTAAAATCAATAACAGAGAAACTCACAGAAATCACACAAACTCTAAACTCATGTCCCAGAAAGCCAAAGTTACTGAAAATCAATGGATTTTCATAAGTGAAGCTCTGGAAATCTGTCAGACAAAACCAGTTATTTCAACTGGCAGCACTTCTGCATGTGAACTACTGGGATACAAACTGCAGTTGCTGGGAGAACAGAAGCAGTACAGGATAAACTGGATATGCTAATGGTTCTGGTGAATCTTTTTTCTTCACATAAAAAAAAAAAATGAAAAAAAGGGGTAAAAAGCCCAAGCCAAAAATACAGCATAATAGCACGGTTCCATCAGAACTTTAAAAACAAGCTATGAAACCTAAAAAAAAAAGCCTACCTAAAGTCAAAAGCAGCACACACAAGTATCATGCAAAAAAGACATTCTTTGTGCAACTTGTAATAGCTACAGCATCAGACAAACAGTGAAATTGCCACGTGTTAGTGCTTATGGGACCATATTCATCTAGAAAGAATTGCAATTGTTATTAAAAATAAATATAGCTTTATGGACTCCATAGTCTAGCCTTCCATTTGATCTGTATGGCATGATAAAGTTCCCAGGGATCGGGAAAAAACCCACCATACTGTTTCTCTAGTATTCCTTAAGAAATAGTAATTAATGCCTGTGAAAAGGCAGTACCACTAGCACTCAATAAAAGAGTACATGTGAAAAGCACAACAGTGGAGTTGCACTAACATAAAGGCACATTTACTGCAAAAAGTGAGGGGAAGGTCTTCTCTTCCTTTCAGTTAGTTCTGATCCTTATCTTGTGCCACCTCTAGTCTTCAGGCTCTCTCCAGACAGTGGCACAACCAGCCTGCTTGCATTGGGTTTGTGTGGTAAGGTTTTGGTAACTGAGAAGGATACAGGGGTGGCTCCTGTGGGAAGCTGCTAGAATTTCCCCTGCGACTGATTAAGCCAATGTCAGCCAGCTCTGCGACTGCCAAGTCCAAGCCCATCACCAACGGTGGTAAGCACCTCTGGGATAATGCATTTAAGAAGGGGGGGGCGGAACTGAAAACTGAGATAATGAGAGAGAAACAGCTCTGCAAACAGCAGGGTCGGTGAAGAAGGAGGGCAGGAGGTGCTCCAGGCACAGGAGCAGAGGTTCCGCAGCCTGTGGTGCTGACCATGGTGAGGCAGGCTGTGCCCCTGCAGCAGCCCATTGAGGTTAATGGCAGAGCACATCTCCACCTCCACAGGGAGGCCCCCAGGACAGAGGAGCAGGTGGATGCCCCAAGAGGCTGTGACCCTGTGGGAAGCCACGCTGCTAAATCCAGCTGAAAATCAGTTTTTTCCCTCTGAGTAAATTTTCAGCTGAACCAATTATCTGATCTCATTTACTGCACGGGTAATATGCTTAGAAGTCTCTGAAAATGCATTGCTGAAGAGTAGTCAAGACTGGCTGTTGTTCAGTCTGTAGATTTAAAGCAAACGTGGAACACAGCTTCATCTGCTCTCAGCACTGCCTGAGTAAACATGAAATCAAAGAGGAGGGGAAAAAAGGGAAAAGAAAAAAAGAAAGAAGAAAAAAAGGAAAACAGAAAAAACCCGAATGAAAAACACTGACGTTTATTCACAGCTCTACCAGAAATGCAGCTGTGAGAGTCTTTGGCATTGCTGCCAACATTTCTGTACATAGATGTTTGTGTTGAAGAACTTGACTGTTTGCATGACCAGTTCCATATTCATTATAGCAGTGATCTTAACCAGATACTGTGCAATCACAACAAATTTAATTTCTTTCCAATTTCTCAGACTCTTCTGCAAGTTTAAGCTACACAGTTATACCCATTAGGGCACTGAATCAAGATGCATCACAAAGAATGTAATTTATCAAGAGGATTGTGAGACATGCAGTGGAGACTTGGCTAAGAACCAAGGTGGAAGAGCTCCAGGGCTGAAATGAAAATGATGGAATGGCCATTTCCATTAGAGAAGAACACATCACAAATACTAATTGCAAAACACTGTAAAGTACTCAAGAAAACGAAAAGAATATTGCTGCAGTGAAAAAACATCCTCAGCTTTATTCATTCATGTCAAATCACCGGGTTTTTTTGCAGGGGAATGGAAGGTCTTTAAAAACATTCATATAGTGGTTTCCTCCAATCAGTTACTATAGAGAGTCATAACTGTGCTATGTTTTCACCCTCTGCCCAGAACAGCCTCACCCAGAGGATAATACTTCAGTATATTAATCTTGTTATAGTATCATATCCAAAATACACAACAGAAATCAGCAATGGCCAAGAATTTTCTGACTCATTTGTTAAAAGGTAATTGCAAAAGCCGATTTATCAAAAAGTTTTCACAGAAAAGGCAAAACAGGGTGCGGAACCAAAATAAAACACTGAAAAAGGTTACCAAGTATAAGACTGAAAACAAAATAGGTGCTGCCCAGGATAATCAATAGCTCAGGGCAGAGTGAGATTTGCAAGATCCAAGCTTAAATTTCTACTGTGCATGCATGTGAGAGAAGGAAGTGGTTTGGAAGGACTCTTCCAAGAAATCTGTTCTAATAACTGTACAAATACCTGACTGTTGAGGCAGCTCAGGTAACTAAACGAAAAATGTTTACCATAGCAGACTGAAAAACATAAAATATATATAATCTATTGCAATATTTGCCCAGAGGATCTCTCTGATCAAATATTTTTAATTTATAGCTGCTCTTTAGAGTAAATAAAAAAATATTACAGCATAATCTTATTTTTCAGTCATATCAAACGCTCACTGTGTTCCCGTGTATAGAACTAAGACACACACAGCATGACCTGGGCCTCTCCAGTTCTTAATAGTGACATTTGGTGTTTTGGTGCTGGCTGTTTGATCCGATAGATAATAAAGCATTCCAAGTTCTATGACAGAGTTGGGAACAAGATCAAAACCACTTTCAGCAAAGAAGTGGACAGACAGCATAGCTCCATACACAGCCTCTCAACAACATACTGCAGAAGCCTTTAGGCTTTTGACGTTGTAATTACAAACCCGTAACTAACTTAGAAATAACACAAACACATGTTTGTAAGAGATTTTAAGAGATTTCCTGACTTTCTACCCATATTAATGGATGTCAGTTTTCTCCTCTTCCACTTCTCGTTTTTGGTAACCAGAAGGCTGTTCCTCTTCTCAGTTTTCAGTCCCACTGATTGCACCAAATGTTACAAATTCCAGACAGGAACAAAAACAACCCTGCTTTAATGTTACAGAGCGTTACCTGCTAATAGCTGAGACCACCTAATAGTTGATAATTGTGGCTTTTACCTGTATCACCCACAGTATTCTTCAGCTAGGACTAAAGACCTCAAACAGATTTATATAGCGTAAAAAAGTTCTGTCTGCTTGCTGCAATTTTGTTTGTTTCCTTCACATAACATATATTAACAGCAGTCCTATGGTCTTAAGAGGTGGGGTGAAGAAGGAAGCCATCAAATGAGTATTAGCTTTTTTTCTTCTTTTTTTTCTTCTAAAATGTTTTTCTTTAAACATTTTAAACTTCAACTTAAAATATATTTTCTACATATAAAAACGGACTAAGATGTGAAACATTTTCTGCAAAGACTAACCTGTGATGATAAGACATTCATTGTGATCCAAGACTTCAGTGATGAGCCTCGACACAATCAGTTCTGGGTTAATTAAGAAACGAATTTCTTCTTGTACTAGTCCTGCCCCAGTCACACCACCTCCAACAAAACGGTTTGCAAAATCAACCTAACAAGAACATATTCAGGATTATGATATAAGGCAAACAGCATAAAATCCTTTCATTTACCAAAGTAAATGGTCCTGTACAAACTTCAGTAACTGTTGAAATCTGCTGCGATCACTTAAAAATACAAAACCGGATTAACAGCATGCCTTTTTTCTCTCCCCTTTCTATTTCTCAGAAAACCAGGTGAGATATCACACAGCAAAATACAGTTTTGCATCTCAAACACTCTGAATCCAAGTTCTGTGTGTTTTCTTTGAAAAGCACCCATTTAAGAATAAAACACATTTCAGTAAATGTGAAAGATGAAAACAGCAAATCACAGTACTATTTCTGAATTTTTTGGACATTGAAGAATTATTAAGTTGTCCTTTCATAGCATTCTGCCGCAGTGGTCCACACTGAGGTATTTTTAGATTATCATTGCCCCCATACCAGTTGTTCTGTATCCTAAAGAATCTCTTATCAATTCTTTAAATGCACTTGAACAAGGCAAGTAATTTTGATCATTAAGGTTTCTGCTTGAAACAGAGCAGCTCTGGACTCTATTTTTTGCAGCAATTATACATATTTTGCAAATTACATTTTTAAATAGACAACAATCCTTTTAAGAATTTGGTTTATGCAAATTAACTGCCTATATAAATCTGTAATTCTTATGTCACTTAATCTTTCAAATGATATTGGCTTCTTACTGTTTGGGTTTTTTTTGATAGCTGATGAAAGCACATTTACAGGAGGGGAACAAAACTTGTTGGAATGACATAAACATCTTTGTAGATTACAAACTGATTCAGGAGTCAAAGAGTGTAAAGCCAGCCACTAGAAGCACAAGCAGTCCTGAATTCTATCCTGGAAATACCAACACACTTAAATAAGTTGTTTAAGACTTGCTGAGCTTAAGCTTGAGCAAAAAAGAAACATGAAAGCTTCCCAAATGTTAAGTGCATCAGGACCCCAAATGCACTTTAACTGTTCTCAGTAGCCTCAATCTTAGTTCCCCATCCTCACCCCTCCACATGGCTCCCATACAAACACACACCCTTGTCCTGGACCTCACCTGTAATGCATAGTGCATGGGCCCATGCCCAGCTCTGTCCTTTGCTGATACCCACTTGCTGATCAGCTGTCTAGGACTGACCTTGTCTAGGACTGACCTGACTCATCACCTTGTTTTTGTCTGATGACCACCAGCCTGTCAGCAGAAACTGTTTTGTCACCATCCCTGATCTGCTTGTCCCAGCCAGCCAACTGAGGCTAGGGTCACTGGGGACTCCTGCATTGCCTTGGTCATCCTGCTCCCTCCTGGAGTAAGCATTCTTTGAGCAGAGATACTTTGTTTGGTAAGACTTGAAATTGCCCAAGATGTGATATTTTTCCTCCTGGCTATACTCACTTCTACAGAATGCAACAGAAAAAGTACACAAAAAGGCATAGTTCAACCTTCTCTCACCTCTGAGTGAGTTGAAAAGATAGCACAAAACCAGTCACTATGGAGCAGCTGAGTGCTTAATAATTTCAATACATGAGATTTTAATGTTTGAGTGAAAAGCATCACAGAAAGTCCTCCATTTCTCCCTCCTCCTCTTCCTCTCCTGGCTAAAGAAGCTGAAAATTCTTTGGTAAATGAACTCTAGAATGCAGACATACTTACCTTTTTTTTTTTTCCCTTTTTTCTTCCAGAAAAGTAAAAACCAAACAACTCATTTGAAAACTCAAATGTGTTCTTTCCTATAGATACAGACAGGACACCCTCCTCATGCGTTTTTTTTTGCTGACTGCTTCCCAGACCAAAACAGTGGTGCTGGCAGCAGCAGCAAAGTCTCTTGAACCATTGACCTGGTGACTGTCTGGGCACACAAACAATTTTTCAAAAATAAACTGAAGCCCTTGACAACTCATCAAGATCACAACCTGAAACTTTTATCTTGTCAATCTTTGATCCTGGTTTGAACCAAAAGACCTGAAGCTGTCCAGAGCTTGTGATTTTCTGTCAGCCTTTTCTGTACCAGGTACATGTGCAAATCTGGATGAGCTGGGGAATACTGACAACACTAAGACTGTCCATGGAATTAATTTTGATGTTTCTTTTACACTGCATAACATCTTGCCATTTAAGTCAATTGCAGATAAACAAATAACTTCATTAAGCTGGCATATCATAGAAGTATGACAGAAACATGACAAAGCCACAGTTACTGTTATATGTGCTTACCTGTAGCATACCTTGTCCATTGCTTTCAATGGTGCCTTCATACGTGACATGCAATCGAGACAGTTTTTTCTGAGATCTACCATAGGGAAAAATAATGTACAGAAATGATGGTTACAGAATCTCCACACAAAGACATCCATTCTAAACAAACCCATCCAAACCCAAACTTTGCACACGTTTTAAACAAAAGGTGGTTTAAAAAGAACCTCTGATGGATTAAAGAAAATGCATCTGCCTTTCAGAAATCATTTGTAAAGGTTTAACATAGTCAATTCCTCAGTTTCTCTGCCTTTATCACCATAAAATACAAAACTGGAAATTGTAAGTTCTACATTTTTCACAAGTTTGCCCCACATTAACTTGGTAACCAGCAAGAAAGCTGCAACACCTGAGTTTTCATGCTGGTTATCACCCATACTTTATTACATTTCCTGTCATTTCTGAAATCAAGTCATCTCTTTTTTTTCCCCACTCAACCAACAGCACCAAAAATGTGCTGCTGTTTTAAAAATTCACTTAAGACTTGTTGACTTCACAGGCAAAAAAAAAAAAATCATTCTGGAAAACTCAGGACACTTGAGCTACATGTGGCAGTTCACTTACTTCCCTCTGCACATCTCTCTATAACAATTCATATGAAACATTCTTTTCTGTAGTACTTCCAGGCCTGAATCAATACCATATGAATGGGATTCAGTTATCATTGACTTAAGAAATTTCTTATATTAACAAGATGCTTGACTTACCTTTCCCAGTCTGGAAATTCCTGGAGACACTGCCTTGTAAACGTCACCAATCCTGTGGGTTCTACAGGCAAACCAATCCCAGAGAAAAATACGTATTAACTGCTGGAGCTTTTGTCCTTAGATTATTTTAAGTGGTAAGCTTTCAAAATTACAATAATCATTCTTGGCAGAAACAGAAAAGCTTAACTTTCCTCAAGAGTAGCTTTGAATCTTCCCCTGACAGCCCATGCTCAAATCGAAAACAAGTAGTATGAGAAGACCAAAATATTCCTCTTTCCCCTTTGGAGTCTGAGTCTTTTTCTTTTTCCACATCCAGAAAAAACTACTTCTTAAGTGATTTTTCACTTGTAAACACTACTAGAAAGACTCCATAGTTGAAATAAAATGTGCTGCCACTTAGTTAAAAGAACTGTGAACCTTTATAGAAGTGATTACTGTTCAGTGTGAACAGGCAACACAGAGTACTCAACCTATGGGTGGATGAAGCAGCAGCTCATATTTCCAAGAAAGTCCTATATGTCAATAAAGATGCAGTGTTACTGGATTTCCAAATCAAGTCATTTTCAGCCCTGCCAGGATGCTAGTGAAGTTCATGTATTTCACAGAAAAGACTCCTTCCCTCATTCAATTACCTTTTACAATAAAAAGAGTTGCAAAATTATTACAGTAATTTATAGAGCTAAATTACTTTAATCTTACTAATTCCTTGGACAGAAAAGAACAAGAAATGGGGTCTTTCAAAGTTATGATAGGAATTTTTAACTCAAGGAAAGAGCTCTCGAGAATCTTATTAAAGTTATAATGTTAAGAAATCTAATACAGTAGTTTTATAAAGCATGTTTCCAACAGATCTCATATTACATGGGGTCAGGGACAGCTGCATAAATTTAGGATTTAGTTTACATGAAAACATTATTACTTAAATATTGAGAAAAAGGTAGTACAATATTTGTCTTCTCAGTCCCACACATAGATCAATTTACTTTCTACCTCAGAGATTTAGTTCTATTGACATTGCTGAAAGTTTGATAATTTAACCAGAATGCACCTGCAATTCATTTGTGGTGAATTAAAATGATGAACTGAAGATGGACTGAACCAAGTAAAGGGATTTTTATGTTTAATTGCTTAAATCTGTGTTTCTTTTAAAACAAACCTTTCTGAGAGAATATAAAGCCAACAGTGAAATACTAACATGTAAAGAAAAAATTCTTCAAAAAAAATCACCAAAACCCCCAAAAAAGGATATTTCTGCAGATGTGATGTATGCTACTGCAGTAAAATCTCTTTCTCCCCCAAAATACAATATATAAGCTCTGATACAGTTCTCAGAAAAATAAATTATCTTTGAAGTCTTATGCAGATGCTCAAATTCATGGTAACAACAGAACCTAAGACTATGCACACCAAGGAAAACATCACACTAACTTCTAAAAGTCTTGCTATCACCTGTTTTATTTGAACTGGGCAAACTTCACAACAGCTTTGCTTTGGGACAACAGAAGAGAAAAAACCTAAAGTATCAACATAAGTAGGGGAAATCCCTCAGAACTACAAATGTTATAGTCAAAGGACTAAACGTGCATACTGCAGGAAATCTGAAGCTTGGTTCATAATCCTTAAGCCTGTGATTTTAATGACTACATATGGTGCTAAGTTTCCTCTGCACTCACTCTGATGCTGTGCATTTGCTGCACATATTGTACAAACATTATGTACAAACAACTACGTGATACATACCTATATTTATATTTATACATTTATATACACACACACTTTATATATACACATGGAAAGGTGAAAATATATCTGTATATAT
>NW_009922882.1:8370-26765 GCF_000696875.1 Nestor notabilis | reverse complement strand
GTTTTCCCCCCCCCCCCCCATATATCTCAGAGAAAAGCACAATAAGCTCTGTGCAAAAAATTTATTTGTATACATCATCTAGATGAGAAGTGACTTTAATACGAATATCAAAAGCAAGCTGGCTTTTGTTAGACACGTCCATCAGAATGCTGTATAACCATTTCTAAATTTAATGGGATTAAGTTTTTCATGTATCTGCTTTGTAGCTCAAAAAAAAAAAAAAAAAAAGAATAAAAGATATACTTTTTTCTGTGACTCTCCTAAAATAGCAGAAAAGGGTCTTAAGTTTCTCTGGCTTCCTTGGTGATCGTCCTTCAAACAATCTGAAAAAAGAAACAAAAGCAATTAATGACATTTCAGGGACATAATGCACAGTAATTAGGCTACTTACTGCAATTTACATTTTTTAGCATTATGCTTGTATTTCTATTAGCTTTGCATTTAAATACTGTGGAAAGAACGCTCTACCCAGCACCTCTGTAACACGAGTCTTTAGGAGTAACAAGTTCATTCACTTGCCAAGTTTCTCATGAAGATGCTACATGAATGCCTATCTCACTCATACTGATTTCCTAATATCAAAAAAAATTTAATTTCAACATGAACATCCAGGAAAGGTACTATTTTTATTTGCAACAGACTGGCTTGGATTAAAGTAAATGACCAAGGGGTGAAGACATGTATGCTGAGTACTTCAGGATCCAAATGTCTTACCCTACTTTCAGCTCAGTGAGTTGCAGAGAATTAATGCAAATATATTGCTTTCAAGAGATGCACTGTACCAGCAATGTTCCTAAAAAAAAAGAACCTACCCCCAAAAGAAGCGGCTTCATCCACTGGGCTACTACCAGCATTCTAACATTCATTTGTAAAAACCTAAGCATTAAAAAGAAGCATCTATTTTTATCCATTAAGTGAATGCATTCTTTTAAGGTTAGCTGAAATACTTTCACTGCATCATCTATCTTCCAGCAACTTGAACACGCATTACTTAATTTCCCTTCCAACAAAGTGACAAGGTATTGTTATTGGCAATACATAATGGAATTTATCTGGAAGGAAGAACAGTGGTGACTTCAGAAATAATATCCTTTGAGTAGGAAGTTCACTAAAAGATGTCTAATACAATGAAAGCCCTGAGGATGTAAGATTCCTCCCCAATAAATAGTCTAAGTAAAGCAATGACACAACATTATTCATTTGTTTCCACGTACTGGAATGACAGCCTGCCTTCAAAACCAGAATGCTGTCAGATGAATGTAGCTTTTAGTAGTGAACTGGACTAGAATTTTTTTCAGTATTTAAAAATTCCTATGAAGTATACATACTGAAGAGTTCAATTTCATTCAAAATACATATTAAGTCACATGAGCTAGTTTTTATTAAAAAGGTTTTACGAAAACTTTTTTATTCTTTGAATAATAAATCAGGAGTTTAAGGCAGCAAACTCCAGATTTTGTCTATTATAAATGGCCAAATATGTAAATTCTATCAAGGGGTTGTGCTTGCACCAGTAATAAAGGGCTCATAAAATAAAGAGTTAATATATGTGTGCCTGCATGCACGTGTGTGCAGATCTTGCCTAAATGCGTCAGTTGTCTCTGACCTTTTATCTGGAAGTCTCATTTGGTGTGACTCCTTTAAACTGGTTAATTTAGCTATTAGCCCAGTCATGCTTTTACTAGTTGCCTGTTTACATCAAACTGAAATCTTGCTTATGTCGCAAACTCTCAGGAGAGTTCATGTCACAAAGGTGATACACAATTCTGTATAACTAGCAGACCAGGCAGGAGAAGTCCAGAATTGGAAAAACTGCCTGAAATAGATCAGATCAAGCTAAAAGGCAATGGCAAAGCAGATGAAACAAAGTTAATGCATCACAACTGTTCATTAAAATGCAGTCTCTTTGTCAAGTAGGGAATTTCAACCACTATTTTTTCACATATGAAGTATTCAGTATGGGCTTCTCTTTTGTTAAAAGCTGTGATAACTACCTCTCTTCTTTCTCCTCAGGGGTCAAAGTTAGAGTAATGCTGATTTGCTTCTGTCAAATCTCATTTACAGCAGATAAAATTTCCCAAAACACCTTCTATAACTGCCAATGAGGAATTGCCAATGTACTTCTGTTCTAGTCCTATATAACTGGGCAAAAAGCACAGGGCAGCACAGAACTTGAAAAGCTCTGGGTTCTGGCACAAGCATCCCCTGCTATAGATGGATACTCCATACAATGGAGATAGAAGAATATTGCAGCATTCAAAATTATCCGTATTTTGACCCAGTATCTATATGCAACCAGTAACTACATGCATCAGATCTTTTATAGCAGTTAGCCTAAGAGCTCTCATCACCTACTCCTCCTGACAGTATTTGCTTCTCTTCACTATGACATAACACAAATTGTACTTCGTCTTTGAAAATCCACTGCTAAATACAGAAAAATACTTTTTTTTTTAAAGAAAATTATTTATTCATTAAAAGCAAAAAACAAAAGTGTGCAACACTAGCCCTGCACCCATGTCCTAGGACTGAATCCACCACAAGTTATGTTTGTCCAAAACCAAACACACTCATAAAAGGACAGCCCTTCAACAGCAGGTTGAAGCCTCCAAGTCTTAGATGAACATGCTTGAGTTTACTTCATATTTTCTGTGTTTAGACTTTACCTTTACTGGTGAGTTAGTGGCAAACTGAAGACGGTTATCTGCAAACATGCTTCTTATATACGTTTGAAAACTACAAAACACTAGTATATTGCTTCCATATTTTCATATAACCAGACCAAGGAACTCAAAATAGCTGAAGTGGTTTACAACATTAGGAATCTGTTTTAAAGGCCAATCAGACCACGGAAAAATCCCCACAAATTAGCCTCAGACTCTCATAGTGTTTTTTAAAGCTATTGATACTCATTCAGTTAAATTTGATTGCTTCATATGTTCTTTTAAATTTCCATTGAAAAATCATATCACAAGGACATCAATGATCCAGAAGACTTCCACCAAGCTATACTAAAGTCAGAAGAAAAGCACAAGAGAAAAACAAACACCTCCCAATACATACAGGCAGCCAAACTTTCTTAAGTGCAACCGAAAGTAACCAGTCATCTATGTGAATGCAACAGTAAAAGCTTAGGTGAGGGTATAACACGGTAAAGTTATGAACGTTTTAACCTTGAACCTTACTTCTGAAATAATCAATTAGGCAACATGATGAGAAGCTTTATTTCTGAAGCAAATATCTCTATTTTGAAGAACAATGCTAGATGAAAGCATTAGTAAGATAACGAAAATTCTACTTCAAGCTCTGAGACACATATTCTATTTTAAAAAAACCCCACCACATGAAAATGTAAGTGGAAACCACATAATCAATTTCCTGACAGAATAACTCAAGGCCAAAACCCATTAATTCCAATTAAAGAGCTCATCCATATGAAGTGCACTGTAAATCAAATGCAAAGCACTGCAAGCCCACTTTCAGTCAAAGTAATTGAAATATTACAGGCAACTGCATATGTAAGCTGTTTGGTTTTGTACAAGATGTTCCCATTGCCATGCAGCTAACTTCAATTTAGTAGATGCAGGAGCTAAGAAAGCTTGCAGGGCTCATCACCAAAGACGGCTGCAAATTTATCTTTGGCTCTCTGGCTTTCCAGCCAGGGTAGCAGCAATGTTAATCAAATAAGAAACCTCTACAGAGATACACGCAAGGAATTGAGGAATCAAGGTCAGAGATTTTGAAACATAAGAAAGTACACATGTGAATAGTGTCATAAACACAAAACAGATTGTTAAAACCATTGTGGGTAAATGAAAACTTTTTCCTAGCAAATATTCAGACACACAACTCAATTGTTCTAAAGAGAAATCCTGTATGTGAGAAATAAAATACTAAAAATAATAAGAAGTGATATTGGGAAAATGTAAACAATTTAAAAAAATTCTCAGCAACTGTCAGCAAACATTCAGTAAAGTCACAAGGCAATAGTTTATGCTATTTAAAAAAATTATTACAAAAATAGGTGCATTTGATTTTCATTACCATTTTACTAAAATTTTAAGGTGGAAAAATGCATTTTAAAAGTGCAATCAATATTCTGGTTTTCGCAGTCTCCTTGATGACGAATTCAATATTGTCTTATTTTCAACCAACATTTCCACCTTAGAAAGCTGGAGCCAAGAGCTCTAAAGAACCTGCTCCTAAGTCCTTTGCGTGCTGGGGCAAGTGGCATATTTGCAAGGTACTTCAAAGGCTGCATTTCCAATGACGCAACATCAACATGATTTAATAACATTAAAAGCTACACAAAAGTGACCTTGGCATGCATATAGTTTACTGGGGAAAGGTTGAACCATCTTAAATAAACAGTTCTGAAATTCATTGGTTCTGATTAATGTATAATTAAAGTACAGTAGTTTACTTGAAAAATTTAATTTCCAAGGAGCTAAATTGATCCCTTGATGTTACTCAAAGAGCTGGCTACAGTAATTTGTACAAGCAGAAGGAACCACTACAATCATGTGGTTTAAACTCCCAGTTAAATAATTGCATACCAGTATTTTCATCCCCAGCCTTTACCTTCCCATCCCCAGGCTGGGTTTCCTTTGAATGTTTCTTCTCCAAAAGATATAATCATGTTTTTACATTGAATTCAGAACCTATCACAAAACTCAGAAAGCTGTCTATGTGGTAACAATACGCAAAAATTTGTAATATGGATCATACTTCAGAGAATACTTCCTATTTGTAAATCCACAGCATTTCATGTGTGCTGTTTGCAAAAGTCTGAATACACAATTTTATACTTACAGTCCCCACAGCTAACTATGTGTGCTTTTTCTTGACTACAACAGGCATTAAAAAGTGCCCTTTTCTGTATTGCTACAGTTGATGACACACTTGTATCGTTTCTTCTATTTATTTGTGTTTACGAAAAGCTTTTGGTGATTTAGGAGTCTCAAAATACATCAACTTAACTTTGATGAAATGACAAGATGCTAACTCCAAGTACTCAACACCAAATAGCAGTGTAAAATGAGTAAAACCTCATAGTTTTACCATGAGGACCTAAACCAAAAGACATCCTATAGCATGGCACAACTACATTCTGGACTAAATTACTATTTTTACTAAACTAACAATAAAATATTCAGATTAAGTACTGGTTTAATCACTACAGCAAAGAAATTATACCAGACTTGTTAAGAATAGAGTCCTTTTAAAGTTGCCTGTTTAACCATTTACCACACACAAATGTTAGGTTTTAAATTTAGAATAAAGTACTCCATTCAAGGCTAATGAGGAAATATACCCAAGTCAGGCGTAACAAAATCAGGAGCAGTATCTGCAAACTCAGAGTATCTAGAACCACTTTTCCGAGGAACAATGCATCTCTCAGTCCAAACCAAGTTCTCTCGAAGTCATCAGATAATTTATTCCCGAGAGAATACTCATTAGTGTTGCACAATTGATGTAGTTTATGAAGAGACAATTGCATTACTGGTAAATTCGATTTCAATTCTCCCACATAAATGTACTATAGTTTGTCCATTTCCTTTCATACATTATACATGCCGTAAAAGACATATATCTTAACTAGTGGACTTCCCCCCCCACCCTCATTTCCATTCACTTGAAATTGCTTTAAAGGTTTGTTAGATTAAGATGAAGAAATTCAGTCCTAGTGGAATACTGGTGATTTCAGACCATAACACCCACTAATATATGTACCAAAAGATCCACCAGGATTATGTCATTAGACATACTACCTTCAATTATGACTTCAACCTCAATTGTTTTCATGGGAGCTATTACAGATGCATAGCATCTCCAGTTTAACTATAGCAGTTTATTGAAAAAGGCAAACAGAGGAGTTATCGTAACTTGATAAGTTACAACAAGATAAAGGTCTGGTAACTTGGTCGGGGGTGGGGGTGGGGGGAGAAAAACCTCCACAATGCAAAGTCTTGTGTGACAGTGGACAGTATCCATTCAAGCATCTTATAAAAAAATAAATGCAAGAAAGCATAGTTCAATCTTTTCTTTAATATATTCCAAGAGGAAGAAGATACTTGTTATGAAAGTGCTACATTAAACCACAAACTATTCATGAAGAAGATCGATTATGAGCATCCCCACAAGAAACTACTTTAAACTGTGCAACCAACATCATAATTGTAGAGATGATCTCAGAAAAGTCAATGCAATTCATGCTCTACATTCAACCAGCATGCAACTACCATGGCAAATTCATCAGCAAGAGGAATAAAATCACGAATTTCATTATTTCTTTCTTTTGTGATGAGATATTTCTGCATAAAGCTGCCCAATCTATTTCCATCTTATATATCATAAAAATGCTTTCAAAAAGAATTGAACTTTTTAAATTTAGCTTGATACTTTGAACAGAAGCAGTATTTTATGCTGTTTAGTATGATCTAATATTTCGCCACTGAATGGATGCCCTTCTATCTACTAATATTCACAAATACTAAAGCTCTCAAAGTTAAACTACAAATTCCATTTTATTAAGTAGATTTGAAATTAATTATATTATTAATGACTTAATAATAATAGGCCTATCCTTGCCAAGTTCTAAAAGGAAAAATTCAATTAAATTAGTAAGTATTTCATTATACACAGGTGACTTTCAGTCTGTAACATGATGAACAATCAAAATAGACAGTTAATGTCACAACATACTATTAAACTAAGTGCTTCAGTGCCAAATGAAGAATGCTCACTTTTTTTCTTCTCTCATCTGGCAAGACCAACAGGCAGGAGAGGAAAGGTAAAACATAGGTGACTTACGTTAATACTAACACATTACAACAGCTTTCCTTCCAATCGGCTGCACTTATTAGCACATGTACCAGCATTCAAACAACTTGCCATCACCACTGTAGTAACAGCGCCAAGCACTGGTGCACCAGAAAATGATTAACAGAGGGAAAAGGAAAACAAGAAGAAAAAAAAAAAAAAAAAAGAGAAGAGTAAATTCTCAATATCTTGCACTGACTGTCTGTTATTCTGTCAAACATATCCTACCAGTCTCCCTCTCATTGATACAGCCCCTCTTATCCACTGCCTGTCACACCATGTATTCTACTTCACTAATTTGCACTAGGAAGCCAAGTCAGAGAACAAAGGAGGACTGACTGGAACAGGGCAAAGAATCCTGCATATACTGGTCATTATTTAAGCCTATGGCAGGAAACTATTTTTCTAACAATTAGCCAAGGCGTTTTTGTTTAAAAGTAGTTCAAAACAATATGCCCCAAGTTAATCATTAGTACTACACTGCATTACCGTGACATTACATTGCTGTGTAATGTTCACAGAAGAGAATATGAATTTACTCCAGTGATTTAACAGCATTTTATTCCACAGTTGGCAAGAATTTAACTGCTCAATTTATAATATGCTTAAGTTACAACAAAAACTGGTACCTTGAAGTACTTTAAAAAAAGAAAAACCAAACATAAAATTCAGCTAGAAGTATGTAGCTGGTGCAGCCAAAGAGAAGTCTTTCCAGAACTGTACTGTCCTCTTTCACTGCTCTGAACATAAATCGTTTTTTATACATGGATGGTACTTTCCACTTTTGTTCTTATGAACTAAGGGTGGAAAAATTTGCTGAATTGTATGGTACAGTAATGCCCACCCACATTTCCCTCCTGTAACCCACTGCACTATTGAAATAAACACCCAGACAGTGACCCTGGTCTCTCTTCTTAGATACGCAGTATAGAGAAACCTGTCCCAGCCCTTAAAGATAGCAAGCACCAAAACCATTGTTAGTACATTGGCATGCCTTACAATTTATTCTGGGAAGTTCTAGTATAATAAAGCTCTTATGACACACATACCAGAGTGTGCTGGATCACAGGTAACAGTATTCTTGTATTTCATCTCCGTTTTCAGAGCATATACACTATATATGTTAAATGTGAGGAATAAGAACTCTAGATCAATAATCGATCCAAGCTTCAGCCTAATAAACTTATTGTTGATCTACTCAGACTTGTATGGATGTGCCCAGAAGACAAACTCTCATTTCCTATCTCCAAGTCCATGTGAACCATATTTCTGTAGCAGGGAATGTCTCCATCCTCTTCCCCCATTTAAAATTGAAATAAGCATATATAAAAAATAAAAGATGTGAAAAAAAAATTCTAATAAAATCTATCTGTAAGCTAGCACTGAGGAAAAAAGAGTAAGCTTTTGTTTAGAAATCACAGTATCTTTAATTAAATTCTTGTTGTGTTCTTGAAAACTTTTCAGGCTAACTTATAGGGAAAAGGACAAATTTATTTTAACATGCAGCTCTAACTGCCTGAAAACGCTAAGAGATTTTACGGATGCCGAAGAAGGAAGTCTTATTGATCTGCCTTAATGTGCAGATCATCACTGTTGACACAAAGGAGACAACAGAAACATAGCTGGGGAAACACTGACCTTTAATTTAAACACATATAGAACACTTAAAGCACAACTGAAATATTCCATTTGCAGATGAATGGCTTTTGAGGAGGTAGGAAATTCTATCAGCCTAATTATGCCAGAGCAAGAGCATGTCTGCACGTGTGCATGCATGAAAAAAAGAAAAATTTGGAATATTAAGCATATCTTCCCTGTGCACAATATCCTTTCTTGCTAAGTTGCATAGTTTTCTTGTCCCTTAGAAGTAAAAAGACTGAAAGCAAACTACTGAAATTAGTGATAGAAACATGAAAGAAACAGTAAGTTTCTCCTCTAATGACAACAATAATATTTTCATTGATGGGTTATCAGCTTCATTTACTCCAGAGTGCCATACCTGTTGAAGTTAATGTCTGGGTAACTGGAATATTCAGACTTCATCTTTGCATTGCGACGTGGAAAAGTACAGAAGAAAGCATTGGCCAGAAAACTAGCAATCTGTTCCTGTGACATTGTGATAGAGTGATTCATCTTTTGTTTCAGTAGGGGTATTGGCTACCAAAAAAAGAAGTGAGGGGGAGGGAGGGGCAGAAGAGAAAGGAGAGAAAGAGAGAGAAAAATAATTAGCTTACTCATTTTTATATGAAAAAAAACAGGAGCACAAAATTACATTTGTTAAATTAGAGCAAGAGTAATTTAGGTCATTCGTGAACCCTTTAATCAGCAGCACCATTAAAGTCAAGAACAGTTTATTCAAGACAATTCAGGAAAAGCTTGCTTGACAAAGTGCAGATTTCTAATCAATAATAAAACAAAAGACCAAGAAAACGGAACTTATCAAACAAAACCATGGGGAATGGGGAGGGGAAAAAATAGATGGGATTTTGCAAATCTTGGACAATCTTAAAACCTGAAGCAAAACCCCACTTTCAATAGCCATATACTTAAGAACCCTAAAGGAATGCTCTCAGCTACAATAACCATGCCTTATACTTTACAAAGAAATGTGGAAGTCATACCACAGATCACCACTCCATGACTTGCTTTGAATTTTTTTTCCATTCTACTTGAAGAAATAGCACTGACAATATTTGCAGAAAGTGCATGATTATCTTTAATTATTGTAATAAGCATGAACAAAAAGCTCAGCTTCACTTTGGTCTTCAGTTAGGAGTTTCATCTGACTCTAGTCAGGGTTTCTTTAATATCAAAAGAAACAAAGAAGTTGGGGGAACTAAAACAAACAAACAAACAAAACAAAACCCTGAAGTGTTATACATCTACCACTTTACCAGGCTTTAGCCTCTTGATTTGGAATTCTTGCTCTCCGCATCCATGACATTTTACTTATTTTTAAAAATATGTCATAATACAGGATGGGGGAGAGGCATATCAACCTGACTGCTAAGAAGTCCAGTAACAACGACAATAAAGCCACTTGACAGGAGAAAGAGAACAGAGTTTTCACTTCTTCCAATATTCTTAGCCATCACTATTAGCCTAGCTCCAGGAAAGCTGAGCAGCTACATTTTAATCCTTTTAGTTGTGAATACAGAAATTGCTACTAATTTAGACTGTTGAATATACAGCCCTGTTTAATCCACAAAGCAAACAAGTTTTCCATCATTCTTGTAACTACTACATTCACATTCACTGATTCTCATTCCATCATCTGGCTATTTAATTAACAAGCTCTACTGTGATGTCTGAAGTCACACAGCTGGAGGGGGAAAAAAGCCTAAGAAGCTTTCTAATACGTTCTACACGCCTATAAAAATAGGATATTTTGGACAGTATGTTATATTGGAACAAATTCAGCTTTATGCCTAACCAAAAAAATAAGTCCAACAATGTTCTTCATAATTTATACTCCCTAATAGAACATTGTCTTTATAAAAGGGATTACTACATGAACTTGCAAGTCTTGTGCTTGACTGCTCAGAAACTTTGCAGATTTCTCAAAAACTTTCCCCATCAAGTGACTAGTAAAAGAATTTTAAAGAAATATTCACACTGTTTTAAATCATATATCTATCACGGGACCCCTGCAGCATAACAATGTAGGGAGAGATTTTCCCTACTCCTGTCCAACAAATCAATTAAAATAAATTGTTACAAAAGAGCTTACAAACTCAAGTCCTTACCCTGCTAATACCTTACCCAGCATACATCCTCACTTGATCAGTCCTATTCACTTTTACCAGTTTTACTACCTACAGTTTGTATGTGCACAAGTATTGTGATGCTCTAAGTACGATAAAATATGAAGGCTTTATGAAAATACTATCTTCTAGGACCAAAAAAAAATCTAAAATGAAAAATAAGATGCTTTAAGATTATGTAAGTATTTCAGTTAAGCGTGATTTTCAAATCTGAAAGGTTGCATGGTCATTTCATTTAAGAAAAGCAAGAAGCAACTCCAACATATAGAAAGTGTTACTGAAGTTTAGGCTAAAAATATGACAGAGAGACATATTTACATTTTATCAGATCATTCTAGATGTGCATTGTCCGTTCTGCTCCCTAGGTCTCAGCTACATTCAACGCAAAAACTCTTTTATTAAGAACATTACACAATCCTGATGTTTTGACCTTAGCCATTAATTACAGTTTGCAGAAAAATGGTCTGACACAGAGCACTTAGCTAGCTGTGTTTGCTTACCTGGGTGCAGATACTAGGGAGACAGAGTGCCAGCTTGACCATATCAGGAAGAATGGACTGGAACAAATGTTGAGCCTCTGCATCTTCAAGAACCTGTTAAAAAGAAAGAAAGAGGGGGGAGGGGAAGGAAGGAATTTTTACCTCAGAAATCGTAACTGTACAAAAAGGTTGTGAAATCAGGACCCATCCAAAAGAAATGAGAGAAAAAAATAGGTCCTATTAGCTTCACGCAAATCTGTAGCATTTTGCACGGTAGTACCTCACTGAATTTTACCTTGCAGTAGTCCACTAACTGAAACACAGAAATAACTCTCAAAGTTGCACTTGAGAAAACAGTTCACCAAATGCCCTATAAAGGAACACTGATTAAGTTATCACTTGACTCTCCAAAGCAATGAACCAATTTATAAAAACCATTACTTATCCATAAACGTATTGGAATGATTTACTTAACTTTAGGATTCAGGTCACAGTCCAAGAGAAGTACCTGTGACATTCTTCTATTAAGAACATATGAAACACTGCTGGGTCAGATCAGCGGTCCACAGCAGCATGAAATGCTTTTTAAGAAGAGCATGCAAGCTCTTTTGAGCACTTTCTGCTGTCCATCCTCATCATGTTCCCTCAAGAATTATAGGCATTGGATTACATACGTTAAAGGGTGCAGCCTGTCTGATCCCACATGCTGAAGTTGCAATCTTTTCAGACTCTTCCTGTAAGACAGGTGATCCCATGACTATTTTAGCAACCCGTCTCTACCTGCTCTAACATTCTTCTTGAGGAGTCACCAGAATTGACAATGCTCAAAAAACCAGACACGCTGATGTTTCAAAAGGCTTCTCAAAGCTTTTAAACTCAAGACCAAGTTGTATTAAACCCTTCTTGTCCTATTCTCAATTCCCTTCCTGACACTGTCTGGCCCACTGCTGATATGTTTGGCTGACAAAGCATATCAGGGAAAACGAATGCATTCAGAGAAAGTCCAGAATTTATCTTCTGAGTTGCAACTGCCAGATCTGAGCTCACGATCACATACTCAAGGTTTAGATGAACTCACATCCCCTTTCACATATCATACCCCTATTTTTAAAAGGTACAAACAGTTCTTTACAATGGACAGTGCTCTTCTAAGAAAAGCTAGATTAGGCACATGAATGGGAGGCTTCAAAAAGAAAAGCAACATAAAGCAGTGTCTTTGCAATACGCAAAGCAGCAAAAAAGCATGCCATATCCTCCGAAGTCCCATATCCTGACCAGTGAACAGGCTCGAGTAAGCTGAAGGAGGCAAAAGCACATTCTCCATCTTCCTTTGCAGGATGCAGGCATCAGATGTAACTGGCTGTTAAATTTGTTTGCTGTGTTTAAGGCAAAAAGCAGAGAGAAGAGGAGGAGAGGGAGAGGAAGAAAAGAGAGAGAGAGGAAGCGGGAAAGAGAACACACTACTTGCACTACAGCTGAGGAACAGAAGGTCAAAGGTCAGCCCTCTGCCTCCGTCTTTCTCCTCATCCAGGGAACCTGTCTTTGAGACAACTATCTGCTACCAGTTTCTAGATAAAAATCATTAAAATTCTAGAACTGTGGCTTTAAAAGTACAGATTATTATTTTTTTAAGTGAAACTGTTCGAAAATAATTGGATTTACTACCAGTTTCACACAAAACCAATAGCAGACAAAATGGATGAAACGGCATCAGGGTATTATCCACTTTAGTCTCTTCAACGCTTAAGACTAATTGTCACAGAAAGTGATTGTTTTAGTCATATAATCAAAGCTTTGTAATTCACACTTCAATGGAAAGTTTCACACTGACTTCAGAATGTAAAAAGCACACTGCTGATTTTGTTAAGAAAAAGAAAATACAGTGCCTCTGATTCAAAGCATACTGCTTCCCATAAACTGAAAGTATTGTTTGAAAACTAACAACTTCTATTCTTCTAAGACCATTACAATCACTATAGAAGTATCTCTGCTCTACTCCCTCCCATTCCAAGTGATATAAAGTGGTAAGACTACTCATGAAGTTAAAAAACAAAACACAAACAAATGCTCAAAGGACAAACAACTTATGATAGGGAAGGGGGGGAAATAAAACAATCCCAAATACCTACACAGTTCCTTTCCATGCACGATGTATGCTGCTTATAGAGACATACAATCAAGGTTTTAATTTGAAGTTTTAAATTGAAACAAGAACTTAGAACAGCAAGCTTAAGAAACATAAAAATCATTTGGTATAATAGAGGAGGAATCCAAGTAATATACAAATTATTACTGAAAGTAAACTTTCTTTTTTTAAAGGTTAAGAAATGAACATGATGCATCTATCTCTCTCTCCCATTGCTGGCTGTATATGCACCTACATATTTACACAGTATAAGTAACAAATTGAAAATTATGACCTAACTTTTGACATCATCTGCTCTAGCAGAAAACTCTGTTCTTAGGTACAATGTTTTTAAGTCCCGTAAGGTAACAAAGTGAGACTTTAAGGGCTGGAATTTCAGATCTCAATACAGAAAATGAATACGTAAGTCAAATCTAATCAAAAGATGGCATTTAACCTCAGATGTCTACCAGGCTGTCAAATTCTGATATTCTCTCCCCTTCGGGTAACACTTCCTCTCTTTTAAAGCTGACATAAATAGTGGCTGCTATGCTTTGCTGACTGCCACAGACTATACAGTATCACTTATCTGGTGACACATTATGGCACTGGACTTTGTCATAGCTGTCAAGGCTTCAACCTTTTCTTTATGCTTCTTTGAAAACAACAGAATAATAGTACGAGGCAATTTCTTCCCAAAACAGAAGAAGGGCCAGCAATTGCACAGCTCAGCTCTGATGCAGAATGCATAAATACAAAGGTCACTTGTTAAACAAAGATCATTTCTTAAACTCTGAAATTCTACTTTTCCTTCTCTTTACCTTCCTGATGTTGTATCAGCATATACTCTCCTCTCTACTTTACTTCTATGCATGATTTTTACTAGACATCCACTAATGAATCCTCAAAATTTGGAGCTGTTAATGCCCTGAAGTGTTCTCATTTGACTTCAGACAGATTATTCTTACAGGGATATGACAAAAGGGTGTGTGTGTGTTTGTGAAAAGTGTTGGGTGCCATGAAAATCTTACCACATTTTTCAAAAGTCACTTAAAGGAGCCCAAAAAAATGATCACTGTGAGTTCACAGACCTTGCTAAGAAACTCTTAACTATGATTGTTCTGTAATCGAACCACCAAACAGCCTAAGCAATCCTATTTTGATTACTCCCCTATTTAGGCAAAGGTGTCTTAAATATTGCAGAGAAGTACATCAACAGCTTTCCAGCTCAAACATAGTTTGTTTCTTCCTGGATATGTTACAACTTCACAAAATAGCTGCTGCAGTATATAACTTAAGAACTTCTTGTTGTTGTTCAACTACAGGTGCTGTTTTTAAAACAAACAAACAAACAAAAAGCCCAAAAGAAACAAGGAAACCTTTCCCCATAATAAACTTTCTCCCTAAAAAAATATTGAGGAAGTTCAGTCCCGTGCTTCCCATTTATTTCTTGAATCTATAACCCATTATTGAACAATGGCAGTATGTCAGAAATACATATCCTTCCTTGCTTAAGGTTTCTAAAACAAAAACCTAAATAACTTCAGTCACGGCCATATCCATGTAATCATAACTTACCCTTTCGGCCCATGGACTCCTTCTGTACCTATGAGGTCTCTATGAAAAAAAACCCTCCTGCAAACCCCTGGCTGCTTGGCCCTCATTCTCTTTTTGACCACTAAACCAGCACACCACCACCCACAGCTGGAGCTTTGTAGACCAACCACTGCATATTCTCAGCTATGCTCAGTGCAACACAGAGCCTGGTTTTATCTGTGACAGTCTTTTCAGACTTTGAAAGCAGCAAAAAAGAGCACTCAATCATGGAAAGTAAAAGGATTCCAGGACGGGGAGTGATGACACCACAGCTACATCTGGCAGACATCCCACAATGCAAATGCCAACCTGGGGGAACCTTGCATCACCACAAAGAATACCTGGTCACAGAATCAAATGAAGATTTATTTAGAAGGCAACTCTCTTCAGGAAGCAGTGACTTGTACTGATATAAAATCCAGTGTACTTAGAGACACATTACATATTCTACTTATTTGTTGCTGCTGAAAGTGTGATGTGTTGTTCTATCCCCCTCAAACATACACACTCCACATTTCACCCATATTCATTTGACAATTTCCTGAGATCCTTCAGCTTGCTAACACTTCAGAAAAATAACCTGGAGGGGGGAAGCAGGGCAAGTCTTCCTCTGCATTAGGTCAAACTAGCCTACCAGAGCCATGCATTAATAGATGTTGTGCAGGGTGGGTGGTATGTGGAACAGAACCAGTCAGCCCCCTTGTCAATGGGCTACAAAGGCAGATACCAGTTGCAACTCTTCTCACTGAAAAAGCAGTAGTATTCTAGTTAGTGTGAAGCTGTTATAACAAGCATCTCACTTTGAAGTCAATCTCCTAGTACAGGAATCTCTGTATGGACTCAGTAACATGCTTTAAACTGTCTACAATTTTTTTTCAAGGCTACAAGTACACAAACAGCAGGAGAAAGGACTGGATTTTCATTCTTAAAAAACATTTATTTATAACTTAAGGAATTCTACAATATTAAAAGGTTGACAACTTTTGATAAAGGAAAATATTTTAAGTATCGTAGCAATTTTATTTTTAAACAATTGATCAGTTTCTCCTTTCCTTATTATGCATACATGTCCTTTGCAGCTTCCTTCAGGATTTGAAATAAAAACAAATCTATATTATTGACTTTATTCATAGCCCTCCAATCATGCAAAAAATTATTTAGGAATGAAATAAAAGCAGGGTTTATACCCCATGGGAAAAGTATATAGAATCAGAGCTACAAAGCATGACTTGCCTTTTGCCAAAGAAATCACTTGGCAATTTCATCAGTACTTACACTGGAGCAACTGATTAAATGAACATGACTTAGGGCTCCAATTCATAAGATGCAAATGGTTCAGTGAGCTGTAGCAGAGGTAAGAACTCTTGGCCAAACTTGCATTGCAATTTTGCAAAATGAACACTTAATACTGCAGCAAAGAGGCCTGACTAAACACAGCCATAAGTAATGGCCTCTTGTCACTATAAACCAGTCTTCCAAAACATAATGAACGAGTATGCCTGACCATCCTAATAAGAAGGATCTGAGGTAGCACAGAGTGACAGCAATGGCAGAGAGTTTAAATCTAAATCTGACAGCTCATCAAACCAAACAAACTGCATATAGAGAACGCAAATTTGGACAGCTCTATCTATCACATGGGAAGGTAGAGTCATCATGCCAACAGGCAACCTGCATGCTAAAACAGCAATGGCTTAATGCTTTCAATTTGTTTGGTTTTATTTCCACATATTAACTTCTGTGGCAGGACAGAGACCAACTGAACCACATTCTTAAGGATAAAGGGGAAAACCAGATTGCTTCCTTCAGACTGTCCCTTACTTCCTAATTCTAATCGATTTTGACCTTCTGACTTTTTCCTTCCCAGCTGCCATTAGCTTCATGAACTTTCTTAGAATTACCTCATTTCAGTTTGTAAGTGCTCTGTACCATCAGTTACTATACTGATCTGCCTTTCCAGTAATAGCTTTCCTAATTGTTTTAATGTAAGATATCATATGGTCAGAGGTGGTAATGGCCTCCTTAACTAATTAGACAAACTGCATAACTTCTACGTACTCTATTCACAGTAAGTTCATTCTCCTAATTTCAGGAGTATTTATTTCTTTTTCTTTCTTATCTCCAATTTGTCTCAAATAAAAAGAAAGTAATATCTGTGTACTTTTACAGGGCAGCTAAGATCCACCTGATAAATACTTCCAAGCTGAAAAACTGGATTGCTAATAGAGTTGTAGCAACCAAGTCTGCAATTCAAAGAAAATAAAGATATGTGAACAAAGCAATACTATCCACATTCTCAAAGAGAAAGATTTGCTCAGTGCCACATACAAGGAATATGCAAGTGGAACATGCCACGAAGTCCAAGAAAACTTGGAATGGTCTCCTGAAAAAACATTGGCCAGCTTTTGTAATTTTTGCAGTCCTGGTGAGGATATCGGGAAAACCAAGAAACTGGGGGGAAAAATAGTAAAAAATATACTGGAGAAACAAGGACCATAGGAAATTGTGTTTGAAGGATTAATTTCTTTCTAAAACTGTTAACAGTCATGTTCTACCCATAAGCATTTAAAATGCTGCTTTGTTTCAGTCAGTTCATAGATTGTAGCTCCCTTCCAAAGGCTCCTATGTCACTGTCAAATGAGATCTAAGAGTTCAACTGTGCTCTTGCACTATTATACAAGATATTGGTTCTTGTGCACTTTTGGATAATGTTAACAATTTTTATTTCCCACTTTTTCTTTTTCTTCCCGAGAGCATTCCGTGGAAGAACCTCCCAGGCAGCCTGAAGCATCTACTTCACTATTCCCCTCCAGCTAAGAGTTTCCTTTGAAAAGACACTTACACAAAAACTTGAGCATACTTAAGCAATCACAATCTGCTTAAGTTACTTTACTGCACTAAGTAATGTTGCCTTTGTTTTTTCTTCTCAGAGCAGCCTATACGTACTTGTTCTCCTGCCTCTTACAGGAGCCACATGCTTTTCGTATGCTATTTGTGTAATGCTTACACATGGTGTTGTCTTGATCCATGACTAGAACTCCTCAGTGCCCCAAAAAACAACCAAGCCACTCTCTATAACTTTTATTTCTCTTACTTTAAAGTAAACCAATGTCAAACTGCTAACCTGAACTCCCCTTCTTCCCTTAGTCCTTGTCGTAAGTGCTTTTAAACATAACCCTAGAATCCTAAAAGCCGACTTTCTCAATCTGGTATTTGGAACAGCTGAGGGGGACAGCCTAAACAAGTTATCAGGTGACTTCAAAAACTAATATGTTTAAGCTAATACACCTCCCAGAAAAAAACCCAAAACAAGCTTCACTAAGCCTCTATAAAGCCTTTTCTTCTGGACAGGGAGTAGATGAATTCTATTTAAATACATTGTGCCACAACTACCACTGTACTTCATACCCAGATAGGGACACTAGATTGCAGACCACTAACTTGTACAGCTAAGTAAAACAGACTCTGTCAGAATGTCAAATATTATACATATAAACAAGATTGGAATCTAGAAGCAAAGCACAGGGCAGGGACTGTGTGTTAGTTCCCATTTTATTAGGTTAATGAACAACCAAACCTGCAGGAAAGAATGCTCTCATCTGCCTCCTT
>NW_009922882.1:415-8339 GCF_000696875.1 Nestor notabilis | reverse complement strand
CTAAGGCAGCAGGAAACACACTTAGCTGTCAAATCCATCCCATTTCTTGAGAACTTGTGTGATTAGAAACCAAAGGAAGGATAAAGTAATCTTCGGAGAGAAGAAGGAAAAAGCCCATAACGCTGGATTATGCAGAGAAAGATCTTACTTGAGAAGAAGAATGCCTCTGACATTTATCAAAACCACAAACTGACACTTCAAAGGAAAAAAAAGAAGACAGCTTACAAGGCAGAGGTTAATTCAATTTTGTTTAATTTTTCCCCCCATGAAGGCTCATTCACGTCTTCTGCCAATCCAGCCCTGGAATGATCTCTCAGGTGTATCATCCCTAACAACTACAGCTTTGTTCTCAAAGCTTTTCAACATTCTAAATAAAATGTGAGAGGAAAAAAAAAATGTATGTTTATTTTTCCATCTCCTCTTAATGGTTTTAGAAGCTCGGTTTATACTTTCAAGGTACTGGAAATGCAACCTCAGTCATTTTCATTACAGTAAGTGAAATCTCAGTCCTGATTCTCTACAGACCACCAACAGGTTCTACCTGTACACTCCTGCGAAATGATTCTACCACAAATAGAAGCATCACAACCACTTCCAAAGCAGTGGCACAGTCCTGGGAAGAAAAGTCAAATACTACTTTCTAAGTACTTTTTGAGTTACTCTTGGGAAGTACTAAGTAGTGAAAAGGACAATGACCTTGTTTCTACAGGAGGGTTGTAACAAGGATAGAAAGTATCTTCTGTCTGACTGACATAAGCTAAGGCAGGTTCATTCAAAACTCTTACTTCTCTAAACTCAGTACTTCAAGGGGGGAGAGGGGAATGTTTAATACTATTATGATTTTGAAAACATCTGCTAAAAACTGTAGAGTAAAAGTATTTGATAGCCATCAGATATTTAACTTTTACATAATAACTTCTTTCAACCAATTCTGAAACCAATAACCTTGGTACTGAAAGCTACACGAGACAACACAGCTATTGCCCTTCATGAAAGCTGTATTTTCTTTAACATTAAAAGAACCCCAACAAGTCAAGCACAGGCAGAAGGGGAAAAAGAAAGATCAACAAAAGGTAACACCATAGCATTGTAAATTTCAACAAATCTATAAACTATTTTTTCCTTGATTGTCAGTTTTATAGACTCAAAATAACCAGTATCTTGAGAAGAATATTATATTGGCCATTTCCAGGATACACATTGTGCCACCTTTGCCACACTTTAAAGAATACGTGGCACCTAGTAACCAACCCTGCAAGGAAGCACTGGAAAGAAATACAGCTTTTCAGATAAAAAAAGGCAGGAGAAAAATCAGGCATATAGTCACAATACACTTCATTTATGCCTTTGCAGTCATCTTAACAATGGCAGTGCCTCTCTATCACTTCCCTACTTCCATGGACAGTTTTTCAGACTGTCTCTTGAGAACTTTGACCATCAGAGTTTTCTTGTTTTAACTTTTTAACTGCTCCAGAAAGGAAAAAAAATTTCTAAAGGCACAAAGCAGGTAAGGGAAGTCCCACAACAAAAAGGAGTTTCTTAGTCATTTGGGATAGATAGGTGAGCACAGATAGATGATTTACACACAGTTCAATGGAAGCAAAGAAATCTGCTAATCATCCCCCTGTCCACAAAACGAAACAAAATAAGCAAATATTAGAAGATAGCTTCTAAAACCAGAACAATTATATTTAGTAAGTTTTTTTTCTTTCTTAAACAGGAATGTTCTCAATAGAGTGAAGAAAAACTGGAAGAGATCCTCAGGATGTATCTTTACATTATCTCAAAGCATTAAGCATTCACAAACAAACACTTAAGAAAATGTAATTAAAACTCTACACCTAGTATGTATAGCTATCCTTTGCCTGGTAACTCTGAGTCAACAGTCTGATGCAATAGTCATTGTGATGGTGCTTATAAAACACCACTCAAAAGATACTCAACTGTTTTGCTGAGAAAGTACAGAAAACTAAGAATAAGCCTGTAAGTCAGCACTCAATGCCATTTCTCCTGTACAATGCTTAGCTTCTAATGTTTTGAATGTGTACAAGATGCATACTTCCCCCACCCCAGAAAAGTTCACATTTTGTTCAATATGGGGATAAATTCCTTTCTGCTGCTGTAAAAAGAAAACCCTTCACGACACGTTCAAAAGACCTTTTCAGTTTAGATTTTTAAAAGGGTAATCTGATGTAATGACAATTGTTTGAAAACATCTGGACTAAATTGAAATCCAGCAAGGAGCAATGGATAGGCTATTTTCAGCCTTGGGACATTTTGTTTCTTGCTTAAAAGCCTACTTTTGTAGTGTTGACATCTCTGTACAATGCTCACTTCTGTTAGTACTGTCCAGACAATTATAAAAATGATTTATCAAAAACCCAGTCACCAGAACAATTTGGTACTTTAAAATTCCTTCTATTCCAGGATCACTGATTACAGCAATCATTTTTCAAGCAGGTCATTCAAACAACAAAACATACAGGAAAGACTGACATGGTTCATAAGGCCTGCTAGGAGACAAGAGTGGGGTAAAAACTCATTAGAACATAAAAATCTTCCAAGCTATGCACAATACTTATGAGCAGCAGGTGGTTTTGAACAGTTCAGTCTTTTCCAAATGAGTGAAAACCCAGAGCTCAACCATAAACCATCTAGATTACACTACAGTCAAATCATCTTCAGATGTCGCATTTATAGTCTTTCTTTTAGATGAAAAAGGGAAATAATAGTAAAAAATATTGAAGTATAACTTCCACAGTTGTCCAGGTAATTTCCAAAATTTCTTAAGGTTATTAAGTTTAATGTTATTAAATGAAGGTTATTAAGGTTAAAACCACACACACACTTAAAGGCTATGTGGTTCTGTGGCTGCTTGAAATTTTGCAATCGGAGTACTTCGTTGAAAATATAGTTCTTAAATTTCATTCAAATCCATTCAGTGATCTTAAAACTCAACCAAATCTTCTTAGAGAAGAAGCAGACATACTGCTAATATTTGCACATCTGATTCTTATGCTCAGTTCTCAAACATTTAATATGTTCCATCTTAACTCAGTTACTTGCGTCTGACACATTTTCTGAAAGTACCAAGTTGAGGCTAAATGTGCTGTTATACTGTGTAGTAACATACATTCAAATGAGAAAACACAGTTTAGAAAAAAACGCACTAAGCACATTCTTTAGATATTATCCCAGGTCTTACCAGGTTTTTGCCACAATTTAGCAATTTGATAACACATTTGTTATGTATTCCAGTGAAATAAAAGATTGTTCTACTACTTGTTTTAATTATTCCTAAGTGCAACACACTGACTAACAGAAACAAGACTCACTTTAAGAATACTCTCCTATATTCTGGAATCTGTGCAGAATACCTGCAGTAGAAAAAATGGTATCTTAGAAAGCATGTGCACTTATCCATATATTACTAGGCCAAAATTTAAATAGTAAGGATGTGTGCAATTGAAACATAGCTTCTTGTACAACAATAAACTTCAATTTTTTTCCAAAAAAGAAAGCCAGACTTCAGGAAGAGCAAATATCTGTAATATAGATGTATGATATTTACGGAAAACAGAAAGTTGTATGTATAAATGAATTTATTTACATATTTGTCTTGAATATTATATAAGTTTAGGTGTTTGTAAATTGAATTTATAGAAAATGTGAAAAAGGTATTAAGTGAGGTTCTAGAAATTTACAGGTCGACACTTGCATGTAAAATCAGACAGTAACAAGCCTCACATCCTGACTGTTTCAGACTTCTAAAAGCTGCTAGGATCCAGCAAGTATAATTGTCATGCAAGTTTTAATGGAAAGAAGCAGGGAGAAATGGGACTTCTTTTCTAATCCTGTTTCAAAACTAATTACAGCTGTAATTTTAGGACAAACTTTTTAATAGCCCACATTCTATATCATGTAAAAGCATAACTAGAGGGTGAAGAAAAATAGCAATATATTCCTTCAGCTTGATAACTGACCTTGTTTTCTTGCCACACAGCTTTTTATCAGATTTTAAGATGAGATTAGTGCCATTAAAAAAATAAATAAAAAAAATGTAACAGCCAGTTTTGAGGCTAAAATGAGTGAACTCATGCTGCTTGACTGGAAAAGGAGAAAAAGGAGCACAGAAAAGTGGTCTGGTACATTCTTCCTTCATGCTGAAGGTTCCTCTCTGCTGTTCAGTATACACAGCAGAGAGACTGGTCTTGTTAAGAAGCATTATCATGTTTCTTTCAACCTCATAGAAAAATTCAAATGTAAAAGTTATACAGCTTCTTTCACAAGAGAAAAGGATTTCCTGAATGCTGAATTTATACGGGAACCAAGAGGAAATATGCAGATCCTAGTCGTTAATTACACTGGTTGACTTCAAACAACTTTCCCAAAAGACAAGACCTCAAGACACCCATAAACAGGCACTGAAGACACACGCATGCTTTTTCCTATACTAAAAGTCAAATATAACAGTTGGAAACCAGGCATTACACAGTGGAGAATGAGAGTATCTTTGTAAAGATACCAGTAGCATATCCTACTTTCATCAAGTAGGCACCAAGTTCTGCAGAGCCTGGAAAAATACATTTTAAAAGGTGTTAAGTACCTTCAAGCGAGGTTCAACTAAAATGTCAGTTACCATTTACTATTTTGTCCTCCCAGAAGAGGCTAGTGTATAGATCCCCATGCCCTTCTGTCAGCAACTTCTCCTGTTGGTACTATGACACAGTGGGGCCTGCGTGACAAGGACACTTCTGCCTCTCATCTTCAACCCAGCAAAGTCATAAGAATGTAAAAATGGACAAAAGTTCATGAAATCCCATCAACAAAAGATGCCTGGAAAAGTCTAACAGGAAGAAAAACAAGTAATCAGCAGCACTTCCTCACAATGCTCTCTACCTGCAGTAACTCATTTCAGTTCCCATCACGATATCTGCGTAGATGTCATTGGGGTCTTTTTATCAGCAATTTCTCCAAACCCCTTCAAAACCTGATGTAAAGTCATAGCATCCTTTACATCCCCTGAGAAGGAGTTCCACAGACTTTTATTTAGTATCTAAATAACTACTTTTGTCTGGTTTTGAAATCCTTACCTGGCTAGAAACACCCATCTGGTGTTCCTTAACTGTTGCACTAGACAAATGAATAGCCATTTTCTTTTCACCCTCTCTTACATTCATTTCGGATGACACTGTTATACCTATCCTCACTTCTCTCTTAGCCAAGATAAAAAGATCAAACAGTCCTAGTTTATCTAACGTTCCTCATATGGAAATTATTACACACCTTTACACCATTCCCAACTCCTCTCATAGTGCCTTCTCCATTTCACAGACACAAGCTTTCCACCAAGATGATCAAGCTCAAAGAGTTCAGACAAACATAGAAATAATTATGGATACAACGTGAACATCTGCAAGATGTATTGTGATCCATTTTTCAGATGACTCACAGAAGCTCAGAGACAATCACTGTGTATACCACACAAACTTAAAACTCCAATCTTCAGTCTATGCTTAAGAGATCAAACTTACATGTAAACTATTTGCAATTTCCAATACGTGAGTAAACACCAGAGATGACATGTCTTTTAATGACATGCCTAAGTGCTGGATCTAGTAATTTTCAACACTGAATAGCAAACAGACATGATTTCACAAAGTAACTTTTTAAACACAGATGTTTGGGGATCCTAAATGCCAGCAGTCCTTACATAATGAGTCCCTCTCTGCTTTATATAAAAAAAAAAAAAAAAAAAAGCAGCAGCAAGAGTGGCTAAAAATCAGATGACCAGCTCCCATTCTTTCCCATTCTTTCCTTTTATTGAAGAATGTTAGGAAAGCCCGTATAACTTAGCTTGCAAGTAAGAATTAAAAAGGATGAGAGCATTGTTCCTTGTTTTCTGATACTAAAATGATGTAATTCTCCAGGTTTCAAAGGAGTTTAGGAGACAACTGAAACTACACCATGTGAGCAATAAAAGCGCCCATTGTTTTTTCATTGCCTGCAGAGTTCCTTTTTATCACTTTAAGTATGTCTTACATATTTTTTCAGTAATTTGTTATTAATTTAAATATCTGTGCTAAATCTCACAAGTTTTAGATGGGACCAACTAACTCTCTGAAACTGCTCTACTGTAAAGGGGAAGAACAAGTTATGAGGCTGCTCACCAACTGGTTTACCTCAAAAGTGCTCAGATTTTAATGGCAACAGAGGTTCTATATCATGAAGGTTCTTGAAGCCACACAACATAAATCCTGCTGACTTAACTTCTTGTATACTATGCAACAAAAGCTGAATTAAAAAGACGGAACACCTTTAAAGATAGTTACGCACTGCTTACACAATGTCATGTCATTTTCAGGTTTAAACATTCCTCTGTTGTTTAAAAAGCAGGACAGGTGCTAGCAATAAGAGGAAGAGTTCATGAAACAACATTAGCAAGAATTATGCTTAAGTTCTAAGAGACTTTAAAGCAATATAATCAACACAAAGCATGTCCAGAACAAGCAGGCCCAATCTAAAGCAGCAGACCATGTGACTGTCTTACATGATAAAGCTCTACTTTTCCCTTTAAATAAAGTTGCTCTTGCAGCAGATTAGTCTAAGACATAAACCTTGAATGACCCCACTAGACACTATTTCATGCACTTGGAAAAAGCAAAAGAATTTTCTTGCCTGGAAGTGAAAGGGCAAATCTACAAGAAAGAAAAATAAATACTTCTACGGCATGTAGCACTACTGATCTAAAGCATGTAATACATTCCCAGCCTATTATCATTCACATAAATAAAGCTCATCTACAACACTGTGGGTCTCAAGACAGCTCCATCCACAGCAGTTTCCTCAACATTCCTTTTCTGCTTGTTGTTTATTCTTTGCTGTCTGTCTTCTAGGTAAATTCTGGAGAAACAGACGCAAAGATGACTTCCAAGTGACAAGAATTTTACAAGTAAGAAGAAAAATGCTAGCTCTAGTAATTTTCATCCACTAAGCAACTTGAATAAATCCTAAGCCTGTTTGCCAAACATAAACAAACAGATGGCAAAACAAATCAATACAACAGTGTGGAAATTCTGTAGAGGGCAACAAAACTGTCAGATGTCTCAAACAAATAAACCACAAGCTTTACATACATTACTGATGGGTGCTATGAACTTAAAGAAATAAAAACCTCTGAGCTTCCACATTTATTTCACTGTACATACAGGAATTTTACTTCCACAGGTTAACTGTGGAATCTTTTTAAAATAGTGCTAGGGCTCCCTCTCCTGACAACACTCTGAACAGCCTGTATGTGTCAGGATATGTTCTGAAAACAAAAAATCATGGCTCCAATATATGATAGTTATTTCCTGTCGGTTAAGAAGCTGAAAGTGTTTTAATCTTAAAGGAAAATGAACTTAAGTCCAAGAAACCAGCGATTATTATAAGAAGATTGATTTGAATCTTACAAGTAGGATTTTAAAATGTGTAACTTAGAAGGAAACTACCTAAAATAAGAAACACAACGTAAGACAGACATGAAAGCATTTAACAGATTAATAGATAAGGTGAGCTCTGTCCAGAATCAGAATTTAAAATAATTTACAAAGCACAGACCCACTGAACTATTGAAGTAATACCTGAATAGAGTGGCTTCAAATCATTAGACACCATAAGATTTGTGGACCCAGCTCCCTTTTAAATCAGACCACAGAATTCTTGGTTAAGAATGCACTGGAAGTCAATAGTACCCAAATATATAGATATTTAATGATCATAAACTCTGTAGTACTTGTGACTATCTCTCACTTTGTTGAGCTGCTGCCCCTCCCTTTTGGTCTGATTACTCAAGCCGGCTTTTCTTTCAACCAATCCTCTCAACTTTTGCTGAGTAAACATAATCTGAAACAGCTCCCCTGTTCCCTCAAAACTGTAAGAT
>NW_009922882.1:0-384 GCF_000696875.1 Nestor notabilis | reverse complement strand
AAACAAGAAAAAACAAAAGCCAGTGGTAAGGCCTTAATTGTTAGCTCCCAAACATAGTCACTTCAAAAGCCTCACTGCAGTACAGCTAGTATATTTAGGTCATTTCTACAGAGGATCTCAGTTTTTCACTCAAAAGCTGCTCACTTACGCAGACTGCAGTCTTTGGTAGCAGATGCCTTGTTAAATTATGAAGCTTGAAGAGTTCACGCATCCCTTAATAATAGAAAAGATACAAACATCTCTACCAAATGTATCGCCTCTGTATGTTCCATTCACTAAACTCAATACGTTCGATAAACAAAGCCAGGGTAAGATTTTGCTCCTCTGGCCTACAAGGAGCCACTGTCTTTAGTGCTTCACTGTTCCTTACTTAAAATATATATA
>NW_009922881.1:0-2429 GCF_000696875.1 Nestor notabilis | reverse complement strand
GGCCCGCAGGGTGGAAGGTCCTGCCCGTGGGTGCAGCCTACGAGCAGGGGATGCCGCGGACAGACCCTGGGAGCCGAGGACAGAAGGGGTGTCCCGTGAGCCAGCTGTTTCCCTAGTGTGCCGGGAATTCAGAATGTAATATTGGGCTCAAATTGTAAACGATTAAACGAAATGGAAGGAAAATAACACGTAACTCTGACGAAAGCTGGATACAGAGCAGAAGGAACTTGTGTTTGTGTGTCTCTCCGGGTGTGCGAGTCGTGCACTGGGCACAGTCACCTTCAAAGAGCATATTCACTGTGAAGTTTCCTAAAGCTTCATGACCTCCGTGCCCGGGGCTGGTTCCCCAACAGACGCTGCCGGGGTGACCACAGCACCAGCTACGCCAGTGGGCAGGAGAGCAAACCAGTTTACAGTCGTTTCCCAAGCTGGTGCAGCAGGTTGTGAAAAGCGCAGAAATCAGAGTGAAAAGGAGCTGGCGGGGATAACTTCTGGAAACCCGTCTCGGGAACAACCCCCACTCATGTGTATACAGGGCGATGGAACGCACATGCGTGTACCGCTTGACAACCCCTGCCCTGCCGCAGCCCCCACTGCTGTCCAGCGCACGGGTCTAACTCGAGATCCTGCCTGCACCTTGGGCTGCCCTCAACGAGTCACCTAGAAATGAGCAGGTGAGACGTCTAGGGCAATCCTGGTTACTTTCTGGGAGCCTTTTTGCCAAAGCGTTTAGGAAATCCGTTAAATCAAAGACCTCGCGAGGTCGGAAATCGCCCTTTGCATTCCCAAAGACCACAGGCTAGGGAATCTTGAAGAAACTTCATCCCGATGGGAATGACAGCACATCATGGAGGGGCGTTTAGAAACTTTGGAGAAGGCTGTTAAATCAGTCAAGCAATGAGGGTTTTGTTTTGATTTGGGGATATTTTGTGCCCCAGAACATATTATCGATTGTGCCGGGGTTTGCAGAAAAAGGGTTAAATCAGGTGATGAAGTGCGTCCCACCCACGCGCTTCCGAAAGTGTACCTGATCCTGCTTACACAAATGACCTGGACAAGTCTGGTAGCACAACCCCCCGAGCTGTTCCCTTAGAGCGGCCCGCTGCGTGGGGCAGGTCTCCCCGCCTCTTCCAGTGCCGGCTCATTCCTGAATCTTGCAGTCTGTGCAGAGAGCTTGGAGATACCCCGGAGAGATGGGGTGCCATGAGCACTTCTGGCGTTAGCTTCACTGTCGGGGAACGACCCCTCGGGGGTCGGCACGGCAGTTTGGGGCAGTGAATGGGCAGGTTCACCCCGGGCTGGAGGCTGAACGCTGTCGGCCGGGCTTCGCGCACTGACCCTGGCCACCCACTTCATTCGTTGTGCCAACGTCTCCGCCGGCACCTGAGTGCACTGGGACGGCTATACCCAGCTCGGGACACGGCGAGCCCGGACCCACTCCGGAGTCACTCCCCGCGGTGCATCGCCGCTGCTCATACCGACATGTGGTCACATTCACGAGTGTGAAAGCTTTCAGACAGGCTGGAGTGTCCTCCCAGCACCAGGCTGCTGGTGAAATGCTGGTGTTTCCATCTCCACCTTGGTATGTCACCCTTCATAAGCCCTGCGGTGAAATCCGCCCTAGCTCTGAGCCCTCTTGCTCTAGACTTTACACCCTCTGAGGACCGATCCCTGAGACCAAACTTCCCCTGAGTAAAAAGGAGTGAGCGGGTTTGGCTCTAGAAGTGTTTTCGCAAGTCAGGCACATCTAACGATCTCAAAATTGCGGAGATATTTTCCCTCCGGCTGGCCAAAGTGTCTTTTAAGGACGGGCTTGGAGGCAGGACGCATCCTCGGAAGTCCTCGCAGTTCTCGGAAGGTTGTGTCTTGTGTCAGTGTTTACTCCCCGTACTGCAAATGTCACCAGAATGTAACTTCAGCGCTTTGCGGTTAATATTTTTTGCCCGAGGTCTATCACTAGCATTAATTGTCCCAATAAATTGAGATATAGTGTGCATAATCCAATGTAACAATATGGTTATATTCCACGTGTATGACTTAATTAAGCTATTTGCAGCCTGATGCTGCAAGTCAACGGGTGTGCAAGTGGATTAACAATGTACTGTTCTCGTATCCTCAGGATGGTGCATAATTACTTTACTGGCGGTACATATCAATTTTTGATGATTGCAGAACACATGCTCGCTTTACCAACAAGCGTCTTAATAACTCTCCGTTGTGTTTTAAAAAAGCTTTGTTTGGAAATATTTAGAAGCCTCTGCAAACAATGTTCGAGGTTCGGAGCGCGAGGTTTAGACCTGATCTATATTTGATGAAGTGCGAAGGCTCTGAGGCAGCGCCCATCCCTGCCTGCCCTGTCCCTGTTCTCGGGTGCGGCGGAGCACAGCGGAGAGGAGCAGAGCCGGGCAGGCCCGGTCTGCCGGGCGTCG
>NW_009922880.1:6298-31688 GCF_000696875.1 Nestor notabilis | reverse complement strand
GCTGTAGCTGAACCCAGGACAACATGTCATGGATCCACACATCCGTTTGGAATTGACTGGAATTAGCTTGTCAGCGTTTTTGAAAGCTTGGTCACATCTATTTAATTTAGGGAGTTCAGAGGCTAACTTTAGAGGCCCAGGAAAGTTTTTTGCTTTTTTGAATCGCGAATGACACAAACATGATCTTAGAGACACTGCTTCAACCTCTAAAGGCTGAAGGTGACACAGCAAATCCATTGACATTTATCTCAGAGGCACCCATCATTGCAAGGCTTCCATTTTACGTTTGACAATTCCAGTCTAGCAATTTTCTAATTACTAGTCTTGTACTTTACTGTGTGGTTTTGGCAATATTATTAGATTTGTGTGTAACAGAAAATGAATCTCTAACTTACAATTTTAAAATAGGGATATTTTATTTAAGTTCTACAACGTTTTTTAATTCAGCAAAGTTTTAGTATCAAGAATCTACATAGATTACTCTTAGAGCAATTTATAACCCAAACAGGCTGCAATTTTGGGAATAATATACTGATGCACTATATAACTTGAGATCAGAGGGAAAACGTCCTCATCTGAATATCTATTTGCATACAGTCATTTGAGGCTCTGCAGTTTTGGGACACGGCACTGCTGGACTTGAGCCTAGGGAAAACTATGCAGGCCACAGCGCAGATGATCGTCAAAAGCCTGATGCGTGCCATGCACCCCGAGACAGGCACAGAGTCTGTCTACACTGTATTGCCAGCTTATTTGGGTATACTGCTGTGCCACTGTGTGGTGCGTGGTGTAGACATGCCCTAAATACTTAATGTCTAAGCACCACTAACATTTGTAAAAAACAGATGGGTTGGAGGAGGTTCCAAATGCCTGAAGCTCTTCCCTGGCCTCACCCTGCTCCTGCATGAAGTATCTGGCAGCTGTACTCTAATGTTTTCGTTTGTTCTGAATGAACCTTCTTCTTGCTCCTGCCCTACCCATTTCTTTTTTCATACTGCTTGTGACTCTGCATGTGTCTAGTAACTCTTGTACCAATAAGCCCTCACAAATCTGGCTGAGTAAAGCAACCTGCATTTGGCATTACCAGTGAGTCCACGGCGATTTATTTTAAGCAGCACTTTCAACGCTAGATTAATCTTTGTCATTTTGTTCTATACTAGGGCTTCCTATCGAAATCCTCTTAAAGGTCTTTAATTTATTTTTTTTTTACCCATGATTAAAAACATAACAAAGGGGGGTTTTGTTTTCTTTTAATACGGCCTCTGAATTTAGCTGATGTACTTAAAAACACCTCTGAAAACTGCTCCAATTTCTGTAACAAATAATTCAACACCTAATAATTGTATTCTACATCTCAATGCAATTTTACAGCTCTAGGAACTTCTTTTTAAAAGTATAATCTGAGAATAATTCATTAAAAAGTAAGATGCTAAATGAAGGCAAAGCCCCTAAATAACTCATGTATCCATGTGTGTATACACATATATGTATACACACACACTTCAGTACCACAAATCTAGAAGATGAATATAAAACCAACAGTGCTTCGCCGATTCTCTGATTCATCTCTTACTCATTATTTGAAGCCTATTAAGTATATTAGTTTGATTCACTTTCATAAATGAATATTTCTATTTACTTAGGCACAAATGCTATCGCAAAAAAAGCCCTTCTGACCGCTGTAACTTAAGATTGCTAGAAATAGCATCAAAAAGGAAATGTTTTAACAATAAATGCATGCCATAAAAGGTATTGAAGTAAATTTTCAAGTTTTCTCCTGCGTTTTTTAAAAACTGAGATGCAGAATAAGTTCCACTTGCATGCTGTGATTTACTCCCCAATGTCCCTTACAACCCCTTCGAGTTGTCCCTGTACAGCTGTTTCTTTCCTGATTGAAGAAAAAAATGAAGTTGGATCACTTTCCTCTCATATTCCTAATCTCTTATTCTAAGTAAATGCTAATAATACGTAGCTCAAAGCTGAAAAGGAATTCCATTTCTTTCTCCTTAGGCTTTTACAGGCTACATCTGCTTGTACCAAACCTGATGTTTGCCACTGCAGCCATGTCACAGTGTATTACTGCTGATCTTGGCTATACCAGCAGTTCTGATAACCCAAGAAATCTTACTGAAGGATCATGTCCATCTCATTGGCAAGGGGCTTGGATGAAGAGCATATTCTGCATCCTGCAGAAAACCAATTAAGAGGTTTCCTGCCCCACTCGCATTTCACACCTGCCCAGCTAAGAAGGCCACTAGGCTTAGGCATGAGTTGAGCCTATATAAATCTGGAACTGGGTTTTTGCTAAAGAGGGCTAAGCAGCAAAATCCAGATATTTAGAAGAAACTGATTAGCCTCACTAAACAAACAGCTCAATCAAAGGATGACTTTCTTGAGTTTAATGACTGAACTACGGTGGTGTTTGTATAAGCTGGGCACCAGGAAAGGACACCACTGCATTCACGTCAGACAGAAACCTTCAGAGGGCTGAGGTCAGCAAATTGAAGTAGAAAAAAAAAAAAAAAAGAACTGAGTCATTTCACAAAAGATGTCCCAACTTGCTCAGTTCTGAAGGAATGAAGCAAGAGTGACTTGGAATGAGAAGACTGTCCTAGACTTCAAGCCTCCAGAGGAATCTGTAGCCCACAGGAATTTAATTCTTTTCTGGCTCAGAGACCAGAGGGCATTTTCTGGTGCCTTCTGTTCTGGATTCCAGAATTGTGTCAAAGTAGAATAACGCAGAGAGGACTCCGCTAGACAGTGGGTTTGTCCATTCATCATTACACATGCTTGATGAGTTTTCAGAGCGTGATACACTGGGTGGGTTCACAAAAGCCTCTTCATTGATGCATGCCTAACATCACCAGTCAGGTAAACCTCAACAGTAACAAATAGTAACAGTAGTCAGTAACCTCAACCTTAACAGAAAGTATCTCATCAGCTGGTTTACTGGCTTTTACTCAGTTTAAATCTGAGAAATATTCTAGCTGATGTCACCATTTTGAGGGCATTTTGTTGATATGTGATTACTATGACACCACATGCTCTCCCATCAGCCTTGTGCTAAGAGAGCAAGAGAAAGCCAGAGTGGTCCCTGCTTGTACTTTAGAATAAATGACTCCATGAGGCTTGAGTGCTGTGAGAGTGAAATGCAAGGGCAAGAAGAGGTGCTAATTTTATACTGATATAAAGCTAAGGACTTCAGCAAAGTTTATTCTGGTCTGGACAAATAAAGGTGGGACAAAAAGGTTACTTATGAATTCTCTTAACTGAAATTTTTAAAGATGTAGTAATCCTTTACAAATTCCTTTGTAGGCTGCCACGCACCTATGAAGGGCAGGGATAGAAGGGCAATGAAAAGATTTAGGGAAAGGCTGAGTCACCAAACTTGCCATGCTGCTAAACCAAACCATCTAAGAAGAGCACATTCAAACTGTGTGGGTGCCACATGTGTGTACAGCAAAGCCACAGAACAGTCTGCGGACAATGATACTGTCTAAGAGACAAGGCAGAAGGAAAGACCTGGTTTGATGCCTAAGCATGCTGCATTTTCATGTCTCTAATAGTGGTAGTGAAAAAAAAAAAAAAAAAAAAAAAAAAGAGACGAGTGACAAAATTTGCACTCCTGAGCATATGATAAAAGGCAATGAAATATGCACAAGCACCTGATGAGAACAGGGATAGTTGCCAGAAACTGGACTTCACAGATCACCTCTTCAGATAAGGCCTTTCCTTAGTCTACAGTCCTCTATTTTTAAATAAATCTATTTCTAATAAAGCACTAGAAAACGCCATGTTCAAAAAATTAATTCAAAAGTAAACAAGTAACAATTTTTATACAGCAGCATTTTATGTTTCTGGGCTTTGATTACCTTAAGCCCTTAGACAGACACCGGCTGTTTCTTAGATCACTGCATCAAATTCCATCCTTACCTGCTATTTGAGTAATTACATGGAGGTGTTCAGCTTTAGATTAAGATCAACTTGTCATGCATCAAAGGTTTCAGAGGCCTAAGGAAATTATTAATGTCATAATGAAATGTAATGCCATCATTCTTCAAATAATCGTAATGAAATATTAACCATGAGAATCTGACTGTGCCTTCCCACAGTAGAACTGGATGATGGGAAACAGAGAACACGGGCAAGTCTGCAACATTCACCTCTGGGTTTTTTCCTAGAAAATCATGGAGGGGGGAATTAGCCCAGGAAGCAACCACATGGGTACAGAAACGCTCTTCTGCCTTTCAGAGCTATGCATCAACATGGATTTCTGCTTTAAGTCCTTCCTGTGGCTGATCTCCTGCTCCTCCATCCTGACTGCAGAGCCCACATGGACCCACAGGACACACTTTTGGCATATGCCAATAAGGTGCAGGCATAAAGAAACACTATCTTGGAAAAAAAATCCCACAAGATTTAGCTTAACCAAGATTACCTGTTGATTAAAATACAAAAGTGGTATAAACATTCTTAATTTCAGCTGGATATTTTGGGTTGCTTTCTCAATATGCTGGTGCAACATAAAGTACATGGACACAGCCAATTTATTGCAACATCTTCTAAGGAACTATTATGTTAATTATAGCAACTGTACAGGATAACCTAACATAATGTCAGAGATGTTTATCTAGGTGGGATTCTAGGCTACTACAAGGTAGTTAAGTGATGGTTCATTGACAGGATTTGTTAATTAATTGATCTACAGCTATTCCTCTTTCAAAAAGCACAATTAGGGCTGAGAAAAACAATAGTATTTGTAGTTAACAACTTCTCAGACAAAACCATAGAAGAAATTTTTCAGTGGGTTTTTTTTTTTTTTTTTGTGGAGTGGTTTGTTGTGTTTTGGCTTGTTTATTTGTTTTTTTTCTGGACCCCTCTGATAAAACACTTCATTACAAAAAGTTAAGATGCTGAAATTAATTAAAACCAGCTAAAATTGCAACCTAAACATCATTTTAAAATTAAGTGCTGGAGAAAAGAAAGTCTAAGCATAGTGCATAAATCACATACGTCACCGTTCTTTGGGAGAGAAGGAAAAGAATAGCTTGCTGAATATAAAATTAGCCAATATTTTATTAACTATACATCAAAAGAAATGAACAGAGCACAAATTGTGATTCTCATGGTATAAAGTCTTAAAGATGTTCACCATTTTGTTCTCAGCCTCATCATAAATAACTTATAAAAATCAAGAGACTGATCAATATTGTATGGATGCAGCATCTAGGCAGAATATTTTCTACAGAAATTAGGAGAGAAAACCTAAAATTACTCTTAAATTTTTGATTCTATCAAACTATCAACGTGTTAATAAATTTAAAATTAACCAATTATTATCTAACTTGAACCATTTCTAATTGACAAAGAAAAACCATCTATAAATATATATTTCTTAGGCTGCATTTTACCTGTTATATGCACATACGAAACAACATGAAACTGATTGGAATATAAGGGAAGGTGTTTAGATGAACCAGTTTGCCTCACACTTTCCTACAGAGTAGTAAATAGCCTATAAGGTATCTACTGTAAAAATGATAGGGACCCTACACCACACCACTCTTGACTCTCAACTGTTCAGAATTTCTAGTTACATTTTCAGGGGAACAGAGATCAAATACAACTTGCAGATTAACTGTGGTTTTGTTCTCTCAGAAGTCATACACAAGCATGTCATATGGTTTGATAACGAAGAGAACCTTGCAACCTGCAAAACTGGCCTGTGGCTACTGGATGAAAATGAAGTCACTCCATAGAATTTCTTTCAAATCCGACTACTCACTGTTTATTTCTGAGAGGACAGCAAAAATGTCCACACCCTGAAATTTAAACTTCATTTTCAAGCTTTCAATTCATCTCAGAAATGCTTCATCAGTGTTTGCTGCCCCAAAGACATCACAACTTTCCCTCTACTTATTTACTTATAACTTACTATTAATAAATAAATTATTTACTTATTCCTTGTTCTTTTGGTTTCCATGAATAACTGCACCTTAGCCTGTAGTTTATATACTCCGTCAGGTATGTTCCAGCACAGGCATTACTGCAGAAATCTCCCTGAATAATTAGGTACAGTGAGGGGGTTATATGCAGCCATTGCCTGCTGAGCTCCACACAGCAAGAAGTAGTGACAAAGATATACAGAATATTCACAGAAAGACTTCTGACATCTTCCAGTGCTGGAGAAAGTCATTAAAATCAAGGACACAGTTATTACCTGTGCTACAAGAAAGTCTTAAAATTCCCAGGGAAGGCTCAAAAGCTGCTGTTCTGGGTACAACAAAAATATAATCAAGTTCCCCAAGCATTTTTATTCCAAATAAACAAGAAGAAAAAGCATGGGAAGAAGGAAACATTGCTATTCCTACATTAAACATGATGAACTGAGGTAAAACAAGACACTTGGCCTATTTGATTTGTGTTTCATTGTAACCAACAGCCGAACTAGCTCCCTGTATTTACTCCCCCATGATAAAGCCTCGCTCAAGGAAGAGCTGTTGCACTGCACAGCCACATGGCACCTACAGAAAATGACTTGATTCACAGCACCAGGCCGCTGGCAGGCAATGGGTCTACTTTCACGACTGGTAACATTTTGCAACCTTACTGTTGCAGTTTCATTTTGCCAGCAGTTAAGCACGGCTGCTGTTAATTACTCAAGGTACCTCAGCCATCAGTTTTGGCTGAAATTTCATTTAATCATAGAATCACAGAAGGGTTTTGGCTGGAAGACCTTTAAAGTTCATCTAGTCCAATCCCTTGCAATGAGCAGGGACAATGTAAGTGTCATTCCAACATAAGTGAAAGGTTTTGGATGCACACAAAAAGCATGCTAAGGATAAAAGGGCACTACAAATGGAAACTACTGCATTTAATTTTCCTTTTTGCCCTGAAAAAACAATCTCTAATGCTTTTTCTAGGTCTCATCTTTCACAGTTTAACAAAATTTAATAAATGAATAATTAGTGCAAAATAATAATATTTATATAGGCCTCAATTGCATATATTTCTGCAGCCTAAGAGAGAAAATACACACAAGTATAGAAATGAACAGCACACATTTACTTGTCTTTTTCTTTTTCTCTGGACTCTAATACAAATAGCTGGCAGTATAAAGAAGTCTATAATTCATAACAAGAAGATGTACAGCAGAACCAGGAAAACAAAGTCACCTGCAAAGCCTCTGCAGGCACAGCAGAGATACAGTAAGAGAAAAACTCTTTTAAGAGTCACCTTGAAAAGTACTGAGGCACAATGTTTGTCTTCACCGTGGGGAACAAAAAGGAAGTACATTACAGCATCCAAGACGTGCTGTGGTAGTTAAGAGAATGAAGTTTCCCTGGGAAAACACATTTTTCTGTTTTTAAATTCTTTTATCTTCATACTTTCCCTGTTCGAGGAAGTTTTGACATGATTGTCTGAACTCCCATCAGGCTGAAAACAAGAACATATTACAAGCACAGAGAGGAGTGACATGAAAACGCTGAGAATCTGGAGAGAGAAACAAGTTCAAAAAGAGATTAAACAAATTCCTGGTGGACAGGTTGATCAGCGGCTATTAAACACCCACCAGCTGGCTCCAGATCAGGTATTCTCTGAGCAGCTGAAGGTTGGAAGCTGGGAAATAGAGAAGGGGAAGCATCTGCTGTTAGTGACCATTCCAAGCAAGATGTTGAACCAGGTCTGGTGCAGTATGGCCTTCCCTATGGCCTTGCATTATATCACCCAACAACTCTGCTCTGCATCCACTTTCACCCAACCCATCACGTGTGATGGGTCAGTCCTGGACCTCTCACAAAGGTACAGATGCCCTGTAGGAAGCATGACAGCAAAATGACCCAGTATTACCAGTTCTCTGAAAACTACTACATGCCTACATGGACCCAGTCCTTGGAAAAGGTTCTTTACCAGCCTCTGGAAATTACTCTTCTCAATAAAAGCTCTTTAAAACAAAATCTTCCTGGTCTGGATGGTTACTAGGCCACCAGGACTTCTGGTTGCTGTAACCCAGGCAGATCTTTCCAACACAAACAACAGGTAAAGGGGGTTTATGTTTTATATGAGGTGATACTCAACTGTCTGGCATGTCCTGCTTTAATGTGCTACCTTATCACTGATTGCATTTCAAGTGCAAATTAATGTTGGGGGGATGGGAGAAGGGTGTTTCCTTCTTAGCATGCAACACTAGATACAGTTTCATTATAGCTCCTCTAGTATATGGTAAGCATTATACTTCCATGCACAAGTGTGTTTCTGCCTGTTCCAATTTGTACTGGTTTATTTCATCTGACTCCATATGTGAACACATGTCTATTTATTTCTCAAAATACACAACACCTAAACGGTTTTTTCATCAATTATGCTATAAAATTATAACAAACAGCATAAAACAAACAAACAAAAAATCCCCAAAAGGCAAACTCCAAAATGATGTTGATGAACCTGCACTGTAAGTCTACTAGTAAGTGACAGAAGGTACGAATCCTCTGAAGAAATGATCACCAATGCCAGGGATAGTAACCTTCTGATTTCGGGCTGTAGTCTTGGCTCATGGCTTAACCCAAAAAGTCCTGAGGGGTCTGGCAGCACCCCAGTAGCCTGTGATCACCTGCATATGGACAGCTATACTGCCCAGAGCCTCCACAGCACCACACATGGCAGCTTGTTCAGCCGCCAGCCACAACGCTGACACCACCCTCCCCTTGAACTCTGAGAACAGCCATGCAGGTTACAACCATGGTACATATGACCTGGCAGTCCTGTCCCTGACAGTGCCCCAGAGAATCCAGATGGGACCCTGTAACCATGCAACTTCCCCAGAATTAAACACTTCAAATCGTACTGCAAAGCCAGTAATTAATTCCTGGATGGGATCCAGCAGTGGCTGCAGGTGTTCTGGATTCACCTGCTGCACCTGGGGGCATGTGGAAGACCTTTAAAGGCAGAGTCACTCCCTTTTAACCGGGGTAGGCAGGCAGTGTTGTGGCTTTGACTCACAGCATGCCTCTTACCACTCAGAGTCCAGAACAGTGTGCCTTTTCTGTCCCTTTGAATTGTAGTTAAAATCCACGTGGAAATGTGACATTCCTGATGGTTTTGTCCACATGCCGGATTACCTAATGCTGTGCTGATTATAGCATCAATAGCTGGACTCAATGATCTTAAAGGTTTTTTCCAACCTAAATGATTCTATGATTTGGGGACTTCCCACACCAGAGGTAGCACCTTTCTGCCAAATAGCATTTGACGGATTGCTCCTCTGCAAATTCGTCTCATCTCTTTCTCAGCCCATATAAGAACATTTTGCACCTATACACTCTGCAGCAATGACATGAATAGTTTCTCATTACAGAACAAGGGAGATTTGAATGAAAACATTACAAGAAACAGTCACAGTCATTCCTATTCACATTTGCACACCCTTTGCAATATTGCAAGAGCTCCCCTTACTCTGCTCAGACATATCTTTCCAAGGCAAAAGACTCTTACATTACACCTATGCTATTTCATATGTTTTGAAGAATCTTGGTATTACACTTCACGATGAAATTATTCCTGTTTCATATTTCTTGTAATGTCACATCAGGCTTCCTCCTCTCATCAATACCAAAGAACTAATTGGACTAGGTATGAGTAACTGGAATACAGAAAATGGCACACCATGAATCAAGCACATACTTCCTAGTGCTTGGTATATATAAGCTAATGGCCACTAAAATATTCTAAAAACAAGATGAGAATTATTTGCTCTATATGGGTAAAAATCAGCAGTAAAACGCTACAGTGCACAAGAGTCAGAAATGTATTTTAAAATATACATATACCCACGCTCTGCTGCTATCAGTGCTAGTCCAAGCTGGGGAGCCGAGCAAATCTGGAGGACTTAAGAGAAGCACAGCTGGAAAAGGCTGAACTCAGTGCCTGCAGTTCAGCAGTGAGCTGCTATTTTTGAGACAGATCCTGCCCCCGCCTCTGCAGGTACAGCTGATACTCTGCTCACAGAACTATGGCAAGTCAGAACTAGGCGACCTGAAGGTCCCTTCTAACTCTAACCATTCTATGACAAGTCCTGGGTGTGAACGGAAAAGTACCCTTCTCATGGCAGGCAGAAATATCTAGCAATGGAGCACTCCCAGAGCAGAAAATTGTTGTATTTTCTTGCTTTCCTAGCAACATGAGAGGACACCTGAGACTCCACAGAAAAACTTCATTTACATGGATTTCCTCATAAACTAACCTGTCTCCATTTTGAAGCTGTATTATGAGCTACAGCCACTTGTGCCACTGCCATCAGGTTGAAGACGTGCATTTTAGAGGAGTTTGCTCTGAAGTGCTGCAGTCCTGCCTTTACTGACAATGATACACAATGTTATACTTTCAGCACCTTTTCATCAAGATGAGAGCCTGTTCTCTTCTCCCCTCTTTAGTGAATTAATCAATAAACTACAATTTCATACAGTACATGTGAAACCCTTGGGAAGACAAAAATAGATTGAATGATAAATTTCTTTTCCTGGATTTTTCCATGCTTCTTACCATTAAAATCATTAAGATAAAATACACTGGAGAGCATCATACATCAGTGTTGTCAAGTTATTAATTAGCTAAGTCTAACTATTCCAAGGGGAAAGCTTCCCATAGGTTTCAGAGCAGCTCTGCCAGTAGGGGGACAGGAGGGGTAACACTCTTGCTCAGTGTGTTGAAGCTGCCTCGTAAGAGGATGAAGTGCTCAAGCTCAATGGTTGAAATTTCCCAGCAAAAGTGGGGATGAAATGCCCCAGCACTAATGCTTGGGACACTCTGGGGCTGAGGTTAGACACTAAATAACCCCAGAAGAGGGGAGGGAGGAGACAGATCAGGGAGAGCAGACCAGCTCTAGGACTAGGATCTGAGACAGGAGAGGGAAGGAAGAAGAAGAGAGGGAGTAAGCAGGAACTGATGAACTAGGTTTTTTTTTGGTGACTTAACTCTGCTGGAGCACATGTCCATGCCCACTGCAGGCTGCCCAGCAGATTAAACGGAATTGAGTCACACAGGTTGCTGGAAAGCACTGAGTGCTTTGCAAGTATGGGTGGTGTAAAAGGGGAAAAAATAACACCCACCACCACTGGAATTCACATAACTCTTGCTTGTGTAAACATCTTGTTCCAACGTGCTATGACAATCCACATATTTAGCCTCAAAGATGAGTAGTAACTGATAGGTTTTCCACTAACACTTGCAGCATGCATGTCCTCTTTTTTTTCTTCAGATACTTTTCAACTGGGTGCATCAAATCAGGTATAGGAACAGCAAGGAAAGAAAGGAAAAACCAAGTCTGAAGCTCTACATGGTAAATAGTAGAACATTCCTACTTCCATTGCAGTGTGCATTTCTGGAAAAGATGAAGCATTTCAACCCAGTTGGAAAAAGTATTATTTTCTTCTGGAACAGTAGCAGAACCAGCTAACTATTTTCCAGTAGTTTTCACTGCTTCGAGCAGATTATAAAACCAGTAATGAAACAAAGCACAGAAGTAATTCTACAAATGCAGCTATGATTAAGACAATGCTATGTCACCACCACAAATGCAGTAATAGGAATTCCTGATGTCTTATATTGTGAAAAAAAATATTGAGAGAAAGTGAAACACAAATTTGGAACAGCTTCTCTGTGGACACAATTCTGTGATGCTGCCAACAAATGCAGAAACAGTAGAAAGATGAAACCTTACGTACATTTGTTACAATAATGGCTCACAAGTTCAGATCATTTGTCCTTTTTTTTTTTTTTTTTCCTGCCATGAAGTAGTTCAAGATGTCTTAAAAATCCAGCTGGGGACTTCTTGGGGTCTTAAGATTAAAAAAAAAAAAAACAAACAAGCAGATTAACATCAGAAATTCTCTTGCCTTCCATGAAAAAAAAGTGCATAACTCCCAATGTATGGTGTTACTGCAGGCAAGAAAAGAGATTATCAGCTATAGTGTTGGCAGTAGCAGCCAGTGAGAAGATCTTGAGCTGTGTGTAATTTATAAGCAGCTCAAGTACAGCTCCTGTGCATGGCTTCTGGCCTCTATGGACAATGTGGTTGCTGGGTTATCTGAAACCTTAGCTGTAGGAGGAAACAACCAACATGATGTGTTGAGGCTGCCATTGCCAGTTTATACTGAGCCCCATGAATCCCAGTGCAGGGAAGCAGAGGAGTTTACATTTCTATCCTATTATTTCTATTCCTATTGAACTTCCTTTTGAAGTGTCTGATTCATGTGAAATCTAATAAACAAATAGGATATGATTGATTGGGTTGCCCGGTCAAATCACAATTGCACAAATGTGATTATGCATAACCAAATACCTGATCAATAGCAACAAATCCCAATCAATGCTATCAGCAAATTCATGTACACCTCTTTTGTGATTTTAGAATCATAATCACTTACGTTGGAAAAGACCTTATCTTAAAATACTACAAAAAGTTGGCAAAGCTGTGACTAAACAGGCCTTACTCTATTCACATGTTGCATGACAAAAAAAGCTTCTTATGAGAGCTTCAAACCCTAGGTCAACCTAAATAATCCCCCAGTCACTCCAACCAGACCATCCCCTGGTAAGATGCAAGGTTCCCCTTCTCCACCCCAACCCTCTTCCTTCTGCATCCCATAGAAAGACACTACAGAAATGACATTAATGGAAGCCTGTACTGGTTTAATTCCTATTAAACTAGACATGAATGTAGTAGAAAAGACTCAATTTAAGTTACTCTAAGAAACAGGTTTCCCGAAAGAACTAAGAAAAGTAAAACCCTTCTGATACCTCCGTCCCATTTGGAAAGAGAAAGCAGTCTGCCAGTTCCCAGCTCACAAGCCTTGGCTGCGACTTCTCCCTGGGGCCATCTCTAATTTCCCATCAAAGAGCGCAAGGGAACAACATGCTCTGTCCCAGAAGGAGGACAAAGACTGGCCAAATTTGTGACTGTTCTGCAGTCGTTCCCGGCAGCTATGAAATCCCACTCATCTCCCAGTAAGAACATTTTCAAAGGGGCCCAGTCTTCCAGACCTAGAAACTTAAATAAAGAGCATGTTTAGGAAGAGCCCACTTCCAGCCCCACCATGAAAGGCTATGTACTTTGGTCCCTAAAAACGGTTGAACCTCCCTCACAGAGTGCAGGCCAGAATCTGGCACAGACTGGCTACAAGTTACTGAAATGCTCAGTAAAGCACTTTGTGGTGATGGTCTCTAACATGCAAGCTCATTATTTTGCTGCTCTAATGAGTTACAAGATTCTGTTTATTCGGATGGCAGTGTTTTCCCTTAAGGAAATACAGCCTATGCTCACTCTCCCAGTATCTGCTGGGATATAAAAGTGATCATCATTACTGTAGTCACATATGGACACTTATTAATACAGTTCTTCATTTCTATCAGTTAATGCAGTCAAATTTTATATGTCTAACACCATTTTCAGGTCAGTAACAACCAGTATGAAGCCTCATGACACAAAAATGTCAAACTGCTGGCATTCATCTGATGACAAGAGCACCAGAGAGATTTTTTGACTCTGCTGGGCTTCTCCACATGGAAATAAACAAACAGCCTGAGGATAATTTCATCCCACAACAGGGTGTAGTGGGAAGAAACTTGTATCTTATTCATAAGACCATCATTCCCATCCCCTTTGATGAAGGATTCAGGGTAGGAGATTGGTTGCTGGGCTGAAGACAGACAAAATCTGTGTTCAGGTCGGATTCCAGCACCCGGAGGAAAAGGCTGTGTTTGAACTCTCCATCGTGAATGGTTTGCAGATTTCTGTGCTATTATCTTAATGTAGTTTACCTGCTTCAAACAATAAACCTTGAGGGACAGACTTTGCTGTCTACGACTGTTTTATTTTCTGCCGCGCTGATCCACCATTTAACAAGCCCCTTGTGCATTGCTGCTGTAGAAGGCAGCAGGAATACCTGTACCAGATCCAGGCTTTAAGACACTAAACCAATTTCTAAAATAAGGAATAAGATGTAGCTCAAAAAGCTCAGCTGAAAAACTCTAAATAGTTTCACTGACCTACATTAATCAAAGAATTTATAGCTTCCGGCTCAAGAGGCAGGTGAATAATTATTTTTATAAAGTAACCCTTAGTGTGCCAGCCTTTTTCTTTTTTAGTAAAAACGCTACCAGTAGAAATCCTAAGACATGAACTCCTCTTACCAGTTTCTCCTAAGAGGTTAAAGACCTTGTTTCCAACATACTGAAAAATCACTGCACTGTGAATAATGTCTTCAGCAAATGAGATAACGGAGTTTCAGTTCTCTTTCTGCTCAGCTAAGTCAAATGAGATTTTGGTGCTATCAGTGAGTGATGTTTAACCAAACTCACCTCCGTCATCCCTTCACTATTATTCACAGGGCAGTGCAAAGAGAAAGAAAACATGGCTATTCTCAGTTACTGCTGAAAAACTAGCACTCAGGGAACAGATTTGTTGAGTAAGCAGGTATTAAATACAGACACACAAATACTGACATTTTTTTTTTTGTAATAAGCAGAGATTATTCATAGGTTACTTGCTTAAAATGATTCTTTGCAATTACAAATTTTAACTGTCTGAAGATGTATTCAATCAGTCATAAGTAATCTGATTATTCTCAGTGATCTCTTCACCAACACATCAGGAAAAGCAAAACCAAATAAATGACTAGTAATAGTATGTAACACGGTGAGGTATGGGAAGAAACACATTTTACTGTGTTATTAATAATTTAGAAGCATGCTCCTGTTAGCAAAGGTATATGCAAAAATATTCCTTTACTTCTAATCTACTATTTTGCTTTTGGCACAATCCCATGATCATTTAATACACATTAATTCCTGTTATTAATTCCTCTTATTAATATGCATTATTTCTGTTTTATTTTTCCAATAACAAACGAAAACCAATATAGACCAGAACAAACCTTCCCTTTACTGCAACAGGGAGTGAGAACTGATTTATGATCATTCGAGTTCACACGATGCCCAAAGCATCAGCTCTTGAAGCTTCTTATTTTCCTAAATAGTCACCCCTTCAGTTATTAACTGTACTGAATGGATCTGCTCTGCAGCCTACAGCAAGAGCAAAATCGATAAGATCTGGTAGCTGGCACCAATTCTCTGATTGCAAATGTATTTATTACACGACAATTTTCCAGAATTAAGTCCAAGCTAGTTACAATTTTCAAAGTCACAATTTCAGAAAACCAGGTTCTGTAATTTAACCTTTGATTTTATAATGAGAACGAGAGAGAGAATACTCCAACAGGTTATTAATGAAGACTTCTGTCCACATTAAGCTGCTTTTTTTTCAAACAATATCCCTTACTAATCAGATGCTTGCAAGACCTTCCCTTCTTAAGCCTTTTCTCCGTATAGTATCCAGAACTATTTCTTGGAATTTTAAGTTATATAATTACTGAGGAAATTGGGGAGAAGAACAACAGAAAATTCTGCTCTTCCTCTAATTACCTATGTTAACAGCACATGGTTGCTGGGCTGCTTCATTTTACTTGCTTTTTATTCAAGCTGTTTTCTCTGTAGTGACTGAAATATTTATACATGCTCCTTTGAAAATCTCAGCCAAAGAGACTAAAGATCACGGTCCCTAGTGAATTTCAATGGACTCTGGATATCTTTCTCAAATACCTTGGAAAATCCTAGCCATTATTTCTTAGAGAAAATTAGTATTTCCACCTCTTTACCATTTATTACTATATCTGTTTCCTCATTTAACACAGGCAATTTAAATACCTCAGTTTCAATGGGGGGAAAATGAGGGTGTTGTTATAAGATTAACATTCGTCCAGGTCACTGTGAGTGTAGCTGTGATGCTTTTTGTTTACGACAGCCAAAGAACATAAGTAATGTTTATTCACTGATACACCTGGAAATAGTAGCAAAGCACTGAAACAGCTGAGCCATATTTCAATAAACCACATATGCTCTGAATTCAGTATTTGAATGTGCAACCCTACCCTGTATATATGTGTCACTCTCACAGAAACAGGTTTCCACTATTTTACTTAGTTCCTGTTATTCACAATGTTAGGTATTCCCTAATTAACCAAATGAGAGGAAATCAGGATTTTTTTTTTCCCCTGCTGTTAGCTATTCTCTTCTTTACATCTGTTTTCATGGCTGAAAGCCTGCTCAATCTGCAAAATTATGCGTTTCAGGTGATATTCCATGGCAGCAGCAGAGAAAATCAGTCCTCCATAGTAATGCAGAATGACTAGCACATTTGCAAGCAGCCAGCTATCGTACACATCTTTGCTGTTACTACTGCGTGAGCTCTTCACTGATGTCACTGCCATCCCCCCCAGGTTCCCAGCCTGGAGTTTACATGCCCAGAAGTGTGTTTGCACTCACCACATGCGAGACGCAGTGTTTGCCAGGGAGGATTTTTAACATCTCCCTCTCTTTCCTCTCTAAATGCTCCTTTTCCCTATATGTGTATAGGCTTCATGTCGCTGCAAAAGCTGTTGTGACTACAGCCAGGGGCCAGTGAGCTCCTCCCAGACCTGCTCTGTGACTCAGCAGCCAGCAGGCCTGCAGGATCTCAGGAACTGGCACTGCCTCTCCCCACCAGCTAAATATAGTCCTTATCCCCGAGATAGTCAGCTTTCCCCAGCGTGGGAAGAAAGGGTGATGGAAGGATGTACCCCTGGGCAAAAGCAGGTGGGATGCAGCCTGCCAGAGCTAACCTGTGCAAGGCACGCGCTCCCACACGGAACAGTGGGCTCAAAAATGTCACGTTTTCAGTAGAGCAATATTAACATAGCCTGATCTCTGGGACAGCAATTTTCATCTGATTATTAGGTAATTAACAGCCAAACACATACTGTTCACTGAGGCAGGGGTCTGTGCATGTTTCTGTGCAATGTGGCATAAGGACTCAGGGATCCAAAACTGGCTCATCAGGTGTTACTAGATGTAAATGGAAAATAATGATGTAAACTCAAAATAAAAAGGCATTTAGCCAAGGAATGGTAGCATCCTGTTATGACTGCCTGTAATACTGACTGGCAATACCCTGCTCCTTCACGCAGCAAACAGCTTTCAGGTTTATTAAACCAGCTATTTCTCAATACTCTGTGACAATATGTCTCGAAAAGTATGGGTATATCTTCAAGTTATTGACCACAGAAACTAAGCATTTGTACTGTGTTTTCCAAAATACGAAAATCTACAAATGCATAAAATATTAATGATACAGAAATTTTTAAGCATTTATTGTGGTAAATAATTTAACAGGCAAGAGTAATGTAATTTAACTTATCTTCTTTTAAAAGATCATATTTTCACTGCACATCTACATCAGTCAGACAATTTAGTATATCCTAAACTGTCAAATCTGCAAATGAAAAGAATGTAGAATGCTTTTAAATTTTGTTTTTATTATTTATTTCCAACAAATTCCATAATTATCTCTGTATGTAAAATCTCTGACAGTACATAGTTTTGTGAAGGACAATAAGGGCAGGCTTGTCTATTCCCTGAATGACAGCCTAGACTTTTAGCCAAAATGTAACAGTTTGATCATCTTAGTTATTTACAGAACAGCCAAGCAATAGAGTCGGGGACTTGTTTTCCTGACACACGTTTTACTGTAGCCTGCAAATGTTACAGAAAATGTGCAGATGGGGGGAGGGGGGAGAGAGAGAAAAAAAGTCAATGAAATTTCATTGTCATTATTCAGTTAGGACCTCTAATGAAATAGATCATGTTATTATATTGATCATCTCGGTGGCTGTCCTGCCCCTCCCCACAATGCAGTCATCTATAGCAGATAAAAATTGATCAGAAATGCAGACTCCTGAACAAACTGCAGGATTCAGAAAGTATAACAGAATTTACTCTCAGCACCATTTAAACAACCATTTAAAAACAATCAGACTAGTAGGATCCATGCAGCCATATCCACCCGAGAATCCTGACTCTGCATTCCAGCACAGATATCTGAGTCAATGTAACCACACTGCATCATCATAATCGTGCCTCACCATACTGCCTCTTCTGTGCTCAAATCCACAAACAAAAAATACCCCTTTTTTTACCTTAGATGGTGAATTCCTGCTTGTCCTTTTGTTCATAATAACTATTCCAAGTTTGTATGTTACAGGGATGGTTACACCAATAAACTTCACAGATCCTTTCCTGCGGCAGAAAGCAAATTAAAAAAAAAAGGCTTCAAACTGTGACCTCAGAGCAAAGCACAGCCGTTAGCATCCCTCAGTCAGCCTTCAGCAGAAAGCAGGTTAGGCAGCAGGAAAACTGGCTCTGTACATGGCTGCAATGCTTTCAAATCAAGCATTCTGGGCTGTAAGCTCGGGGATTTATATCTTCTTAAATAGGCCGTCCCACTCAATGCTGCTTGTGTGCATGAAAATATGAAGCATTTCACTGCAGTCACTTTATGCAAGAAACTACCCCAGTCATCTTTACAATCTCTGTCACCCTGCTCTGAGACTAAAGAATGAGCACAGCATGCATAATTCATGCATTAAAATCTTCTGTGCACTTCCTGCAGCAACTGTTACATCCAGTAATGGGATATTGATCAGCTCATCACTAAAACAATTGGGGCTGGGCAATTGCTTTACTGCAACAAATAATATGCCATCCAAAGTGGGATGCAGGCACAGGCTTCCCCCCTGCAGCACTCGAGCGTAACTCCAACGTATGTGGCATGGCATTTACATATTGCAGAGTGTTTAATCTGGACTCTGCATTTCTTTGACCTTCTAAAAATGCTGCATTATCTCAGCCTTTTATCTGAAGTCGGTATTCCCTGCAGCCTGTTTCTCCTTTTAACTCTACACAGCATGAGAAGCAAATATGCTTTCCTAATCCCACGTTCACAGCACAGTGAACCTTCAGAAGCAAAGAGCAGATATAAGTACTTTCTACCCCATGACACATTCCTTGCCCCATATATATCTGTATCTCGTTCATAGCAGGAAACTAGACCACTCTCACTAGCATCCTTTTACTACAATGCACATATTATATTCTATCTGAATAGAGATGCACGTATACATCATTTTTGTCTAGCACAACTCATAAATCTTGTATCTGCCAGATTAACTAAAACAGGTCCCAAAGCTTCTACTTCTTCCCACAGACCTGTACATCTTTTCAGCACACTCCGTTTTCTTGCACCCCTGTCATTTAAACAAGCCTCATCAACAGTTTACCAACCAGTCTCCAGCAGCCTTTGGGCAGTCCCACCCTTAACTGCCACAAGGTTCTCCCTTCATGCAACAGGAAAACCATGACTGCCACTGTTTCAGAAGAAAAAGATGAGAGAGGGAAGGCAGACAAAAGGAAAAGACTAGAGCCACGACTGAGGTGAAACTCCAAAGCAACATTTAAAGATAAAGTAACAAGAATCTTTGGTTACCCTGGTGTGGACAAACAGCATAGTCACCAGCATGTGAACCACACAGGCCTGTAGTTTCCTGAAATCAATGGAATTATTCCTTACTCCTGATGGAATTTGGGTCTGAGCTTTTATCACTAAAATACATCATCATCACTAAAATAAAGACTGTTACTGGGTTTTATTTGAAAATCAATTCAAGAGGCCAGTAAGACCTATAATAATTATTTCTTCCTAGGATCAAAGACAGTACAATTGGCAAAACAGAAAACCTTGATGGGACTGCAGCATGAACTGAGGCATGCCACATACTGATGAAAATCTGAATCTGGGTAAACTATCAACTCTCCTGCAATTGTATGCATTCAGTGCCCTCCCAAGTAAGTCAACGGAAAATTGTCTGGAGCAGGCAGGATTTGGCATACGGTCTGGAAACTAGAATGAATAGAGGCTTTTTTCAGAGGAAAATCAGGAAGACATTTTGCTTGGTTTGTCTCTCAGCAAAGCAACTCCCCTTCAGTATACGCAGTATCTATGGTTTTCCCTCATAATAAGGCATGCTGATACATTTCAGTGAGCTGGCAGGGGTGTCACCAAGAAATTACCATATACGTTCCTGATATGTCCTTTCTCAACAGCTACCAAGGCTATAATACCATAGCAGTTAATCTCTACTTTGTGATATATCAGAAACAGCAGTTCAGGTTATCAAATTCTTCACCCATTACTATACCCTGAGTGAGGGGTCACAATCATCTCTGTCAAGCATTAAACTAGAAGTTACAAGCCATATCAGAAAATGTGATGTTGCAAACCTGTCTGATTAATTAATCATATTAGAATGGGAAGAAACCTCACAGAGATGAGATTCATGACCCAGGTCACGCAATCCCCATGAGCTTGCTCCGGTCTTACTCTTAATCAGTTTTAAGTGGCAAGTTTACTAGGGAAAACATGCTCATATAGGCACTGCAGACTAGCTTATCCTATGCTTACCACTACAGCGGACATCTGCCACTTCTTGCTATGTTGGGATTAAGCTCCAGACAAAGATGTCTGAATTTGGATTGCTAGCAGTGCATGCCTACACACAAGGAAGGTGCCCATCATCTGTCAGAAGACTGTTAGAACCTGTTTGGCTGCCCAACTCTTGCAATCTATTTAAGGGCGAGTTGAATCATTCCCATCTCCATTGACTGTATTGACTAGTCGAAGGAAAACTAGAAGCGTTGGGGAAAAAAAAAAATCTTCCCTCCAATACGGAACTTCATAAGAAGCACAGACAATAAAAAGAGAAACCAGTGCCACTTTGGAAGATCACAGAGGTAAAACAGGTTTTATTGTTTGTATGGACAAAGTCTAAATACTGCGTAAATTAGTGTTTTGTTGAAGTTACTGGTGTTAGCAAACACAAATATGGGTGTTTGTTACAGGTGCGTTTCATCACATTGAAGTACTGCTGATGTATTTCACCGTGTTAGACATGTATCCAAAAGAAATCTGACAATCCATGCTGATGGAATATTAGTCTTCTCTGTGTATATATTTGTATTTTTTAGCATTCACTGATTTGCAGTGATGAAAAAATATAATGAAAATCCCCTGCTCTCCTTGCTTTATCACTCCAGTTCCACACTTCTAATATAAATTGTCATACCAGAAATTCACATTCTTACTATGTCTACGTAGAAATTGGAAGCTCACAGGCTTAAACACAAAGATTTACCCTTCATCATGAATACCTGTTTCAGTACAATACACACAGCTTCCCAGCCCTCCTGGCACGTCACCCTTTCAAAGTAGGAACTCCAGACTTGGGAACCTTTTAACCAATTTGAAATGTCAAAGTGCTCATGGGTCTGGAAGGTTTTAAGATATGCTACATAATGGACTGTCAGGTAGTCTCAATCACAAGATTGGGATCATTTCTAGCAGAAATTCTCTATATTCTAAGAGCACAAAGCTGTTAAATGCAGCCATTTCTCGTAGATGTGTTACAAATCTTCATTTTATTTCTCTAACTAGTTGATCCAATCCCACTGTTTTCATGCACCTCTTTCTACTATTCTTTTGTTACTCTTCCATACTGTAGTCTAACCCTGTCCTTGGTTCACAGAATCACAAAATCTTTTAGGTTGGAAAAGACCTTTAAGATCATCATTAATAACACTGACAATTTCACCACTAAACCATGTCCCTAAGCACCACTTCTCATCACCAAAACCTTTCTCTTCTGCTCCTCTTCTTACACTGAGCAAAAGCTCTATTCTTCCACAATAAATTAATTCTGTTCTGCACATTTTCTAGGTAGAAAAATCTTATTCTACCATTTATCACATCCACAGTGACTGTCACTTTGACTTCAGTTCTCAAATCCTCCTATCTCTACTTCTCTTTCCACATGCCTATTTCTCCAACAGAAATCTGACAACACACCTTGATTTTTATTTCCTTCACTTGCCCTTCTTCATCCTTGAGGCACAGAAAATGCTTGTGCTCAGTACTGCTGTATGTTCTACCCTCCACAGAGCCACAGCTGTTTCACATAGTTTCATGAGTACCTTCAGAAACTCATTTCCCCCTCCCTGCCTGCTTTCATTCTCTTCCCATTCTCACTGTTTTTATCCTTTCACAAAGAAAAAAACTCCCTAGTGTTTCCCTTAGCCTCACTTGCTTTTGCAACCACCATTACATCTTCCTGCTTGCTTTCAACTCTACATAGCTTTAAAACTACCACATGAAGCTCCTCTCTTCCTTTACTCCTGGCTTTTGCCTTTTGCACTCTAACATAGAAGCTCTTGAAATCTCTTAGCATTTGTAGTTATCCAGACCTCAGGAGCTGGGCTTATTTTTCATTCTTCCTGACATGCCAACAGTTTTTCATGGTTAGTTTTTACTTCTGAACTTTCGGCTCCCTCTCCAGCTTTGCTCTGGATGTCATTCAGAGGAACAACTTCATGTTTTTTTCTGTGCTCTATGGAGCATTACTTGGTCTTCTTTCCTAACACTTTACTCTGCTACAATCTCACCTATAAATACAGTGTCAACTACCATCTCCTCTTTGGATGCTACACCTGTATTCCAATACGACCACCTCTTTTCAAATTGGTATCTCAGCCAGTATTTCTGATACTATAAATTCAGGCATCAGCTTAAACTCAACATAGCCAAATTGGGGATTATATTAACCCTCCCCATCCTGCCAGAACCTTTCTAAATCACTGTGTACAGTGACACCATGTATCCCTGAATTTAAGATGCCTGTGTGAATGTTACCTCCAAACCACATCATCCTTAGGCAACCAAATCCTGGCCAAGTCTTGCAGAATCTTTCTGCTCTGTATTTCTCATACACAATATTTCATTATGCACTTAATTAACACCCTTGTCCAGACCCTCATCATCTCAGGACTATTAATATAAAATTTTGTCCTCTGGCCTGGTCAAACACAGCATCAAATCCAAGTGCTACTGCAAAGACTGTTCTTCTGGTGCATCACTCTGTGTGACCTCTCCCCTTAAACCCTTCCACTCCCTTCTTTGTCATCTCAAATACAAGCAACTTCATGTTCCCTTCCATGGACTGTTCTCATTAGTATTCTCACTTGGTACTGAACAGCCAACTTACAATTAGTCTGTAACTTATTTTTCATTAGCCCCTTGTTAAATTTTCAGTCAAGCACTTCTACGCTTCCTCCCATTACACTTCATGCTTTGGAAGAACTCTCTGCAACACCTGCAAACTTGCTGCATTGCCCTCCTTCAAATCCTTTCTTAAATATTCTTTGCTATCATAATTACAAAAAAATTGACAGCATGTAGGCTGCTCAGGAAAACTGAGACCACTAACTATCCTCATGGCCGATTTTCCTTTGCTGTTTCTTTGCAGTTCCCCATCTGTCTTTGCCTTTTATGTTATACTTTCACTCATAATTACTTACGAGTAATTCTCACTTGAAGAGGGACAAAGGGGTCTCTGGTTGATGACTGTGGCTTTTCAGTACAACACTAATCAACAGTAGCAGAGGGAATAGGAGACTGGGAATCTTACAGCAGTTATCTAATAGAACCTGGAGAGTCAGGAGTAGATTTTGCGCCAGTCCATAGTTCCTGTTGCGGAGTTATATGAGGCTGAATGAAACCAAGGGTGCCAGTTCAGTCATTTAAGCTGAAAACATGACTTTGTTATTCTATGGACCACTTTGCTATCGATACTTAAACATGTTCCCCAACAAAACAACTGCTTGTTCTGCTTTACTGTTTAAGTCAGTGTTCTGAAATATCAAAGATACCAACTAATAATATGAAAATGCTTTAATAAATGTTCTGAAACAATCAAAATATTTAATACAATTGTATGCCAATATGACTGTCCATACTATATATATTATACTGTACCTTATTATATACCACAGGTTTAAATATCATTCTACATAATATATAGTTATAATATAAAAAATAATATAACAATAGTTATCATTACGATAGACTACAGACTACTATATATATCTGCCATATTTCAGGTGTAAAAGAGGTTCTGTATATACTGAGAAAAATGCCATTCTTTATGTTCACATGCTTTACGTGAAATCTAAGCCTTTCTTCCCCTTCTGTGGAGGTCCTCAATATGAGGCAATTGTTACTCAGAACATCACTTGACTTTCAAGAGCTAGCCGCACATACAGAGCTGGAGACAGTACTATGTTCATGTTCTCCTAGGCCTTTGGTTTCAAACAACAAAGGCTATATTCAAGATAACAGACAAAACTTCCCTCCAAACGCTTTCCCACACTTACAGAGTGATTTATTTCAAATCACTGCTGCTCCAAAAACAGCATGAAGTGCAGCATGACTTGCTGCCGTATATCCCTCTACAGGCTGTCTGTAATACTAATGGGAAAATGCTGTTCTACAGGTCTTTTCTTCACCTGGGCTTCTGGTCACATCATTCTCCTCAGGCCAAAAGCCCCAGCCCACCACAGACTGTACTTCTGCATGCATTTTGAGCTCTTGTGCTTAGCAAAAACTCTTTGATATGATCTTTTTCTGCATCTTCATTACTGCTGTTTTTGCACTCTATTGTGTGTGCTTCCTCTATGATGTTTCTGACCTCTGAATCGATTTTTCTATCCATCATTAGTTCAGAACACTCTTCATTCAGTTTATTGGTCCTCATTCATCACACTAACAACTTACATCACTGGATAAACAAAGCAAGCTCTTACACTTGACCCAGTAGCAATTCCCTGTTGGGTTGCCTGGCTTTCAAGTCAGACCCTTCTGATATCCTCGTCCAAAGAGGGATCCAAAAATTCAGGGAACATCACAGGAATCAACTGAGTTACGTGTTTTGGTGAAAACTGGAAAAAGACGAATATCCATTACTGTGAGCAAAAATTCAAGGTCAGTGCCTGTGCAGAGCATAGCAACAAGTTCAGGGCTGCCAGCTCTTTGAGCGTGCAGTTCAAGCCAATGAATGTTTCCAGTTGACTGAAATGCTTTAACTACAAGCTGTTTACCATACAAACTTGAGACAAACTGCTGCATTCAAAGATGCTGATGGGGTTGCTCTGGAAAGGGTTGGGAGGGAGGGGGCTGTTGGATGAGGGCAAGGGCACAGGCAGCTGGGGCCACAGGCAGCCCCTTGCCCCAGAGCACAAGCTCGTGGCTCCTGAACACACAGCGTGGGGCTGGGCTGATTGCAACCACGACAGCCGTGGATCGGGATCACCAGGCAAGGCTATTGTGATGGGGCAGGTCTGAGGTCCTGCCAAGATGGGAAGGGGGCAGGGCAGGGATAGAGGTGGCAGAGTGCCCGGCCAGACACAAGTGCAGCTGAAACAGTGCAGGCAAGGCCCCAGGAAAGGCCAGCCTAAAGCAGATCCTAGAGGAAAGGCTTCTCACAGCTTTCCTACACATCTAATCCCAGGCTATACAGCTCCACCACTTGAGCTGGGCTGAACACTGGGAGGTAACACCATGGAGGAGAAAGGAACCACA
>NW_009922880.1:0-6141 GCF_000696875.1 Nestor notabilis | reverse complement strand
AGTGCAGAATTGAAACGCCAACCAAAAACATCAAAGACAGAGAGCCAACAAGGTGGTGAAGGCTAAGTGAGGAGCAAGAAGGATTTGAGGCAGTAGCACTGCCTGTCACACAGTTTATCTTCTTTTGCCTCCTGTTTTCATACAACTGTGGCAGTGATTTTTTCTACCTGTAAAATGCTCTGGAGCATGACATGTGTCAGAAGGGAGAGTCAGTGCCTGCTGTGCCTCTCCGCCTGCCACAGCAGGCCACTCTGCTGAAGGGTACCCAGCCAGCTCCACAGACCCTGGTCCCAATTCACGAACATTATATGTCTACATAATAAATAACCTGGTGCCTGGAAAAAATGTTTTAGATGCCAAACCACAAAGATACCAACTTATATTGCCTGCAGCAAATTAACACTCATATCAAAGTACCCAATATTCAGAGTGTTTTTTCTCCTGTTCACTTTGTAATCTGCATATTTGGATTTTTATCTGTTTTCTACTCAGTCTGCAAACTGCTTAGAGAGAGCATATTGCGTAGCTACTTTTCAGAGTGGACTGCTGTCCTTCCTCTTGTACCGATGGAGGAAATGAGGGTACCTTCTCCCACAACGGCCCACTCAATGCTAGAAGAAATACATTATTTGCTTGGTTGATTGTACTCCATTCCCTGCTAGCTGTACATGTCACACTACACTTTTGAATGAAGAAAATGTCAGTGTGTTCCCTGATAAGCAGCATGGGATAGCATTCGGCTGCATGCAAATCACAGGAAAACTGAGGTGGGAGGCCAGTATTTAATCTTCATCTTCATGTCAAACATACTTGCCAGTCAGTACCACCCAGTGTTTTCAAATGCAGGTCAACTCAGATCAGTAGCTTGCCAGTCAAGAAGCAAAAGTGACATGAAATAAACAGAAAGACTCCTACTTCCCTGCCATCAACAGCCTGCACTGTCAGTGACAATCATCCTCTGCAACTCACTACCAGCACACAGCCCTCTCTCCTCTTTGCCAGGGCATAGCTTTTGACTTTGTCATCTTCATGTGTTCACAGTTCTCTGAATCAACTGATGCTCCATCACACACACACACACCCCATTAGTCCTACCTTACCAGAGAGAAAATAAACCTACAAATACAAATGGCAAAATCAGTTCTTTTTAGCTTGTGAACAACTGTGTTCCTCCAAATAAAAAACAAATCCAACATTCAGGTTCTCCTAGGAAGGATCTTCCCCTGCAGTAATATGCATTCCCAGGTCCAAGACCTATCATGTTTTTTAATCCTCCACCTTTCTCCTTAATGCAAAGTGAAAAATTACTAACTGCAAACACGCACACAACATAAAAATGAGCAGTTCTAAATATGCATCATAGACTGTAGGGGCAAGAGCCCAGCAACTAATGGAAGTCAAAAACTCTCTCATCAGTGAGAATTTGTGGAAAATCAATTAAATCTCAAAATTTCACCGCTCTCAGGGAAAACCCAAAACTAAGCCAAAGCAGGATCATCAGTTCCTCAAAACTGGGAATGAGAATCTCTTTTTCCTTTAACTCTTACTTTCTAGCCTGTACCAATGGGATCGGTTTACATGGCTTTTAGAATTATTCCCTCCTCCCCAAACTGCAATCCTGCATAAACTTTTGGGGTTTAATGTGTTCCTTTTTTTCAGCAGAAGGCAGATCACTGAGTAACACTAGAACCTGAATGAACAGACTAATACCTAAAACCTCTAAAACCTCTCACAAACCACTGCTTTCTGAGAAACATATGATATGAACTACAAAACATGAAGTGTTGCAAACACTACATAGGTTAATCCAAGCTGTTTAGCTTGTTTTAGAAGAAATAAAATCAATATAACTAAAACTAAATTCCCATCTGGGACAAAAACTAGTAATCTTTGAGGAAGCATGAGCTCAATTTCAAGATCCAAAGTGAAATGTGTCATGTAAGGGATGCAAGGTAGGAATTTTGTTTCCAAATGAGTAAATGATAAGTATGTAAATAAAAAAAGAGGAAATTTCTGAATGGATGTGATCATTTTCTGAAAGAACAATACTTTTTGGTCAAATGACTAATGTTGCACAGCTTACTTGATTTTAGTAGTAGAAATAAAAAGAAAAAAAACAAGCAGAAAAATAAATCTAAATTACATAGTATCACACACACATATCATATGCACAGATATAAATGTTCACCAACTTTTTAATACACAAGAATTGAGATAACCATTTCACAGATTTTTTTTGTTGCTGTTTTTTAAAAAAGACAATTTAATGCAAATTAAGTATTTCTAATCATTGGCTAATTCTTTTTTCTGCCACAGTTCCAGGACCAAACTTTTTTTTTTAGGCAGATGGTCGGATGGCTGAAGGACTGCAACATTCTCCCACTACTTATGGAGACACATAACCTTCACTGCAGTGCATATGGTCCTGTGAAGAGCAATTAAAGAAAGCTTCCAGAAAGCTCTTCTTTCAGTTACAGAGGTCTGCAAAAACTAACAGCAGTTCCTTGACAAATACAGGAAATGTTCCATATGAGCTGTACCACAATATGAGAATAAATACTGGGCTTTAAGAGATAAAGCAACTAAAAGCAAAGAAAGAAAAGCAGTTACAACACTGCCTTTTTATAGCAACCCATCTACCTAGTCAGGCAAGTAACTGAAAATTAACTGGTTTGGCCTTTGAGCTTATAAAAGTTACCCTTTATTTATTTATTTAACAGTTGAAGTATTAACAGGCAACAGAGACTAGTTCTTTGACAGAAAAGTGCTCAGCATGTTTCAAATGAAAGGAAGCTGTGGTGAATAGCTTAATGGATATCTACAGTAACACACCACAATGTGTCTGTGATAAGCAGCAACAGTAACAAAAAGTACCTCTGTATCAAAATACCAAATATCCAAGCCTTTTAGTTATCTCAGGTGAGGATTTTCACTTGTGAGGAATGAGAGAAGACAATATTCTTATGTGTTAGCTTAATTGTATGCTTGAAGGCTACAATTTTTAGGGTTTACAAAAAGCAATAGACTTTATTCTGTACACAAAGCTTTTGCTTACAACAGCAGTAGAAGCTAAGGGTACTGACAAATAATGAATCTGTGATCAGATCCTAAAATACAACTGCAAATACACCATTTGGCATTTAAGATCTGACTAATTGTGATTGATACAGCCCACCTGTTCTGTAGCTGTTTCACTAAACAGAAGTTTCACCAAATTCCACAAAGAAAGTATTAGTCTGTTCAAGCATCAGGATGATCTAAAATAAGACAACTGCAGGCATACAACTTTTAAAATAAGAACAGAATTTATCTATCAGAGAATAAAATGTAAATGTATTTAGTGCTCTCTAAAGAGGAAAGAAATTAAGATAGTCTTGAACTTGAGAGTGGAATTGGCCATATTCCACCTCTTCACCCTATTTTCTGTGTGCTTTCTGCCAAAAAGCATGTAAAAGGTTTCATCCCTATCAGACTGAGTAATGTCCTAATATAACCTGACAACAAAGGACTACAGGAATATTCTGGACAATTCGATTATGATCTTAACCAGGGTACTTCCAGACTACTGATATGTTATCACCTCTTAAAAAGCTGGCAGTGTTTTGCAATAGGAGCACTGAACTTGCGGGATGTCTCTTACCGGAGTCTTCCTCTCATTTCTGAATAAAACCCAAAATTGCTGCTGTGCTTCATAAAATATGGAGCACAAATTATTGACATTTAAATGACCTATGCAAGCTTCTGAATTGTGGTCAGGATTTAAAAAACATGGGTTTTTTTAACCTACAAGCTCTAATTCTGCTACAGAGCTACAGGCAGTTTCTATTAACTTCATCAGCAAGGTTGTTCAAGTGTGGGAAGTGTTTGTTTCTTATTAATTAGTGATGTTTATCACAAAAGCATACAAAGATGTCTGCTCTTTCCATAAAAACAAGCTGAGATACCAATGAATACTGCTGTTGCTTGAAAAGAAACTCTATGACTTTTAACTATGACAGCGGACACAGAAATACTTGTCACTGACACCTGTCTAAAGTTGGATGGAGGAGGTGGGTTTGCATCAGCGAGCAGTGACTACTGTCCTGCGTCATGGGCAGTGACTATGCTGTTCTGACAAAAATCTGTGCAAGGGACACCCTACATGAAGGATGACTCAGCTCGTCAAAAACAAAACCTATATAATTCTCTGACAGCTGAGGTTTCACTGTTTCCTCTATCTCTACCTATAGAGATGTATGTGTGCCTTGAGGCATTCTGTTTTCCGTAAAATGTGCATGGTGTATTTTGGGCAAGAGGGCAGGAGGTAGCTGGGTCAGCTGCCTGTGCTGCCCTGGCACATGGAATCTGAGACTGAAAACCTTCAGCGGGAGGGAAAGGGCGTGACTTCTCTGCAAGCTCTGCTCCCTAAGCTGAGCAGGCCCACACTGTGCCTTCTGCCTTCCCAGAGGAATGTCTTTCCCAGGCTGTCACTCACTCAGAAATAGCCTGCCATGCAGTGACGGGTTAGTTCCTGGAGTTACTTGTCCAGAGACTAGAGAACAAAACCACCAAACTGGGGAAAGCATGTGGTTTCTATAACTCTCTGTGTGGTGCTACAACGTGTCTGGAAAGTACCTACACTATTCATTTTAAAAGAAAACTTTAAAAACCTGTATAGAAATATAGAAACATAATAGTACAAATAGTTGTATCATTACTCTGTGGTAGGCTTTGGTCTTCCACCAAATCAGGTCATTTTCCTGGGTTCTCCTTTAAATTCAGACTCTTACAATCCTTTGGCAAAAAAACCCCAAATGAAAGATAGACAGACAGACAGATAAAATCTCGTTGCATTTCCAGCTTTCATGGTTCTCTACTAATTGCTCATTTTGGTCTATGCATGGTAGTCCAACACACGCTATTTACTTCATATGTGACTCCAGTCACACCCTCTATGTCCTTTCCAGCTTCCCTTCAGCCACAGCATCACTGCTTGTGGTCAGACCTGTGGCACCCAAGCCTTGGGTTTTATTAAAGGCTGCTGCTAGGAGAAAGGCCTTCAGCTCCAGGTCACCCGACTGGATGAGGAAAAGAGATGAGTTTTCCGGCTGATGACATCCAGAAGTTTCACTGCAGTTCTCCTGAGTGTATTAAAATTTACACAAGACTACCGAGTAGCATTTCATAGAAGGGTAAGACCTGTCCTGGACTGCTTCAGCATTCTAAATTGCCACTCACAACAATGGACACCTGCAGTATCTTCACCTTACCCTCATGTTCATCACAATGGAGATGTAAGAATCAGAATCATAGAATAGTTAGGGTGGGAAAGGACCTTAAGATCCTCTAGTTCCAAGCCCCCTGCCACGAGCAGGGACACCACACACTAAACTCAATCAACAACATGTAAGTCACCAGGAAGAATCAGGGGGGTTAAGGCTACACCCTCTCTTCAATGTTCACCTCTAAGAGCTGTGGAAATGCTCGCAGAAAAGTAGGAAAAGCTTGTTAGAATGACCCAGCCTTGGCTTTGTCACCTACTGAAGTCATTCTTATTCTCCAATTCTCCTTTTTAATGACACAAAGACCAAAATCCAAGATCCTTAGTTAGGTTCCTAGCTTCTTAGTCTTTTCCTAGATTTGAAAAGGAAGAAATTTTGCCTTTTAAAGGCTAATTTTTGAAAAACAACTCAGACTGTCTTGTTTTCCTCAACAGTGGCAGCTTTGAAGATTCATTATCTAACCCCATGTGGTCAAAACAGTCCACCTCCAAATCCCAAAGGAAGTTTCTCTACCAGAAATAGTAATAAATGCAGTATCAGTAGGCAAGAAAGTAAATACGCTGCATTAAGACTGCACATTTATGAAATACTGGAACAGAGGTTCTAATTCCTGTCTACAGTTAGACTCAGAGGGGAATTTACAGAGTAATACTATTCATTAATAATTATTGGTATAATTCCCTTATTATGATGATCAAGGAAGCTTTAAAATGCTCATTTGAAAGAGGTAACAATCATCTGGGCCCTGATCCAGCAAAGCACTTAAAAATGTTAATTTTCATCATGAAAATAACCAACGGATTTGAACAGGACTGACACACTTAGGTTAAGATAATCTTGGCTTTGTTAAGCCTTGTCGTGGTTCAAGCCCAGCCGGCAA
>NW_009922879.1:15278-18766 GCF_000696875.1 Nestor notabilis | reverse complement strand
CTAACTATTCTATGATTCTATGATTCTTTGCACTAAGAGAAATGAAAAACCTTCTAATGTAAGACTTTCAACACAGCTCAAACAGCTCACAGCTATGAGCACAAAGAACTTCTGCTGCTGCGTCAGTATTTAGAAATTACCATGGTTCTGTCACTGTTACATTAAGATTTGGTTTTCAGAACCTTTTCTTTCAGAAAAAAAAAACCCAAACGTGTTTAAATGCTTTTACAGTCCCCGTTTTGTCATAGTCTTCTGAAAGAGTCAATCTTTAAGGTTATTAAAGGCATAACTAAGAGCTTCATTTTGAAAAGAAAACGAATTTGTCATATCTGTAAAAGGTCTCTAACAGCAAACACTTCAGACTTCAAAAACTTATCAGGAAAAAAAAAAACAAACCTAAAATAATTTCCTACCAGCGTTAGTTCCTACCAGTTAATTACTTCCTACCAACTGAATTAGTAAAAGCAGCGAACTACAGTGTCGTAATATTAACTTTCTATGGACTACATTTAAAGGAATCCGTAATTCTTGCATCTCTATTTCCTATTTTCATACCCATTTCTCATAATTTCTTTTTTCTCTGACATGTTACATACTCCATCCCTACCATTTTTTCCTTTTATTGTTTTCACTCTACTTGTTCTGTCTCCACAAACATCCTGCAGTTCATCCCAGTCCCCGCCACTAGGATGGATAAGCCCATGCAGAGCACGCATTTTTTAGATCCTCTTCTCTCCAGTTCAGAAAGATCATCCTTCATTTAAGAAGCAGAATGGGCCTTAAACTTCAGTAGAAATGCTATCTTTATAAAATGTAATAGGTATGTCATATACATAATTCCTATTTTAAATTCTTTATGAGTGTAACAAAATAGAAGGTTGGAAGGCTTTTTAAAGGAAAAAATACAGTGTAAAAATACACAAAGCAGCTTCACTGGTTAAGTGTACAGTCCTTAGAAGTATCACTTCATTATTTTAGAAGGTAAAACAGAATAATCCCCTACACTGCAGAAACTGAAAGCTAAGCTTTCATCTTAGTAAGTCTTTCCTTCCACCCCTCACATCCACCTCCTCCCTTGGACTTGGGTTTGTTTGCTCATCCAGTAAAATAAAACAGAAATATCACTGTCTTTCAACTACGCTGGTTCCACATTCACCAGAATCCTTTATGGTCTTAAGTTAATGAATCTCTGCACCTTCCAAACTCCTCTGCAGGCAGTTTTATTTCTTCTGAACAAACATCCACATGATTAGCAAACACCTTTACTTTGATAGACTGCCACTGAGATAACCTGGGTTCACTTGGGTACTGCAAACCTGCTTTGGTAGAAAGCCAGCTGGCCTGCTGTCATGTTAGGCTTGATTTTACATAAAAAAAAATTAAGTTTTTGTGTTCATTTGCCCACAGCATCACTGGTTGGATGCTTCTCATGGCAGCTGAATTAATGACAGCACTCATTGTTACTGCCCCATCCCTGGAAGTGTTCAAGGCCAGGCTTTGAGCAACCTGGTCTAGTGGAAGGTGTCTCTGCCTGTGACAGGGGATTTGGAACTAGATAATCATTAAGGTCCTTTCAAACTCTAACCATTCTATAATTCTATGATAAAGTAGGGTTTAACTTAAAGAGTCATCTCCACACTCGATGGTTCCCATCTCTATGAGGAACCACTGGACGGAAGCTACCATCTTGCACAACCTTACTTCCAACAGTAAAGTAAGATATTATTCCTTTTCAGATTTTAAGTGTTCCATGCTGCAATCACCCACCTCAAATGTCATGTTTGCTTCACATTTCCCAGCAGTCCAGAAAGGGCTGGCAAACAGTAGCGGGTTTGGGTCAGAACCACTACAACTAGTGTCTGCAAGTTGTAGCCATGGAGTCCCAGCACAGTGCTGGGCACAACCTGGCCACATGTGAAGTGTGACAATGAGATGTCCCTTCTGTTACCCATAATCTATGAGGTAAAACACAAGTAGCCAAATTGGCATGACCTCTAGCATTTCATTAAGAAGAAAGCGGGTGGTAATCTTCAGTAATTATGCCTACAGATCAATACCTTCTAGCACTTCCCTGTCACCCTCTGCTTCCTTCTCAGATATTGAAGTCTGCAGCTGTTCACAACCCTTTCATAGTCTTCCTCATGTATCAGACCTTTTCTTATAGCAGAGAGAAGCAAGTTTAAAGGCAATAAAACAATCTGTTGCTGCAAGTAGTGTCGCTAATTTTCTTGCATAGACATCAGTACTTGCTTGAGTCCACAGTGGCTGATGCAGAGATCTAAACTGACAGAAATTTATATCTCCAAGAAGCCTTTGCAATCCCGTAGATTTTCAGCAGCAAAATCCCTAAACCAGCACATCCTGAATTCTCTGATGCAAGAGAAGGTGCAGACACTGAACTGGCACGATGAATGGCATCGAACTACACACACGATGGTAAAATTAAATCCCATACATAGAGAGACAAAGCAGACTTGCTGGTGTGGTTTCTCTCAGGGAGTATAAAAATTTAGGACAACTGAACTGTTATTACTTAAAATCTCAAATAACATCGGACTTGTTCAACAAAGAGATAAACACCCTGTACAAAGGTCCAGCATTTTGCACTCTTTAGCTTTCTCACAGTTCATGTATAAAAGAAAGGGGGTACTTAACATGACCACTTGGTTATGTCTTACCTAGATATACAGCTGTTCCAATTCACATTCAAAAATCCAAAGAGGTGGTGATGCTTAACATTCAACGTCTGTCTGTCACGAAAAACATTCAAGATTACACATGGAATCACTGTGCTTTTCTCTTTTCCTATTTTCAGATGAGACTTTCTCTCTTAAAAAGGATATATTCATGGAAATCAGAAATTACTCTTTTCAAAGTGAAATTTGTAACATCCAAGAAGTTTTTGTAGCAGTACCATTCAAAAATGCTGCTGGGTTGAAATGATCAAGTACTTAAACTAAATTTTATCCCATGTAATTCTGTAGAACAGATTCAATTTAATATGGGTTTTATAGTGAGCTGTTACCAGCCCTGGTACTGGTATGCATGATATTAACTAAAAGAAATAATAATGGAAGATTGAAAATGAGAATATAATTCCAAAACATTTAGCATTTTATTGCAAAAGCTGTTTTTATTTCAAACAATATTTACATTGCAAGAAATCTGGTTAAAGTGGTTCCAAGTTCAGAAATGAATTTTCCAATCTTGAAACTACTGAAATAAAGAATGTAATTTAAATAGTGACAATTTTTTTTCTGCAAGTGTTGGTGGATGGAGAAAAACAAGGGGATCAGGAGTCCTTCATAAGGATCTACAGGGACAGCTATTCTTATATTACTTTTTCAACTCTAAGTAAAAAACACTTACAGAGATGCAAATTTGTTCCCAGAACAAAGGTGAAATCAGCTTAAGAAAAAGAAATCCACTACAGAAAAGCTCAGAAGTGAACTTCCATTTGAACTGCAACCTCAACAATGGTAATGTAA
>NW_009922879.1:14649-15187 GCF_000696875.1 Nestor notabilis | reverse complement strand
AAAAAAGAAGAGTAAAAGCCATAAGGTCCATAAATCAGCTGAATTAAGTTTTGGCTTTGGAAAACGTGATTGTGTTTGTGCAGGTATATTTATAGATATGACTCAAAACTGGCTCCAATCTAATGATGGATTTTTATTCATTTAATTTCAAAATAGCAAGGGTGCTTGATCGCTGCCTAAAGAGGAATTATCTTCTGAAACTCGAGGGTGATGCGGTGCAGATTTTTTTTTTTCCTTCTAAAAATAAGTTTCTTGCTGCAAATTGTAACAATTCATTATAAAAGCGTATTAAATTAAATCAGAATGTAACATTAATTTCCCAAGTAGAGCACCCACATAGGGAACTAATTAGGAATAACTCCTTTGTGTAAACAAACCTTTGTACCAATTAGTAGCTGGTCAAGTCAAGGAACTCCCCTTCTCTAGAGGAAAAAAGTCTATTTTCAGCATTGCTTTATTTTGCTGCTGGCTGCAAATTCCCTCCAGTTCTCTAGCAAGAGCGAGTGCTTAAAACTTGTATTTCAGAGAGTTTGATGGG
>NW_009922879.1:13428-14571 GCF_000696875.1 Nestor notabilis | reverse complement strand
AAAAAAAAAAAAAAAAAAAATCACAATTAGGACTTCAAAAGGGTTGAGAACAAGTCCTGTTCTCTGCCTATGCCAATTCTGTCCCAAGGGTTTACAGAGACCAAAACAGTAACAATGAAATGATTCAAAACACTGGAGTAAATGAAAAAAGTACATGGGAAGAATTCTCAGTTGTTGTTCTATAATAAGAAAAGCAAACAAATGAAAGCCTCAAAATGAGAATATTACACCCAGATTGCACTTTGAAAGGACCAGTTACGTCCAACAGTAAAACTACGTGACAGGATGCTGTTCAAGGGAGTCTGAGTATTCATTTATCATTTATGACATTCAAAACTGCTTGAAGCTGTTCTGTGAAAGACAGAAAAGTAGCAGAGTTGACTCTTACCTTGCTGAAGATGATCCAGATCCTCCCCGATACTTAGACAGAGGCTGCAACCTGTGGATTTAAAAGAATCATTATTAATGAAACTCAGTTACTAACTGAAAATCAGAAAAGTTACTTAAATGTCTTCAAAACATAGTAATTTCCTTTTTTTTATTTTTAAAAAGCAATGAGTACTGCTGCAAGGTATCTTCTTCCATGTGTTACACCCAGAGCAAAAGTACACAGTACAACAGTACAATACATAGGCTAGTGCACTCATTACAACACATGAAGATAGTGAACTTCTGTCAGCATGTTTAGAACACTTAGTTAACTCCAGAGAGTGATGCAGCTTAAATGGGAAAGAAACTGGGAAGGCAGCATCAGAGAACAGGCAAAGCAGGAACAGCTCAGGACAGGGAAAGGACTGGAAGCACCTCATAGAACCCAGAAAACCACTGTTTCCTACAGAGCGGTGATGTAGTAAGAGACAACTTCTGACCCTCCAGCCCTGCCAGCTTGCAAAAACCAGCTCCTGATACCATTGTTTTCTACAATATTTACTGGTTGAAGACATATGAAAATATGACCCTTTCCCTCTTGACCCAACAACAAAAATGACAAGCCTGAGATTCAGGAACGCCAGCATTAATTAAACAAGAATCCCTGAGAAAGTTTCAAAGAGGGTATCCCACTTACCATACCATGTTAACTCCCAAGCTACTAAGCATTTAGATATTTTCCAAGCTTCATGTAATTAAGGTGAACTGGAAAGA
>NW_009922879.1:0-13368 GCF_000696875.1 Nestor notabilis | reverse complement strand
GAAAGTGAAGGTGGTAGAAAAGAATGGATGAAAATTTTGAGAAAGGATTACAGGTGGGAAGAAGAGACCAAAAGAACAGAAACAGAAACACTGCAGTCAAAGAACGAGGACTGTGAAATTTAGATATAATTGTAAATAAAAAAGGTGGAATTTAGCTTTGAAAGGGCAAATCTAGCACAGACTATGCTGACATAACACCAACTGGCTTTGGAATGTCATGACACAAAAAAAGATCATATGTCAGTTTGAGAAAGAGGAGGAAACTATTTGTTAGCTAAATACCTTAAATACATTAATCAATTAAATATCTCATATCAAAGCAGATACCTGCAGAACTGCATTTATTTGAGACATGACCTGATCCATTTATGTGATCCACTCCAGAAGCCACAGGCAACTCGGTCTAATTGAATTCACAACCCATTATCACAAGAAAAAAAACAGAAGAAAGAATACCTCAGTAAGGGAAAAAAGGTACTAAATGTCTGCTTGTTTCTGTAAATATTAAATGGAAATATGCAACAAAACTCATAATTATAGAGTGAACAACTACTTCGTTCTCTTCAAATTCATCTACAGAAGTATCTGAACACGTTTTTCAGGAAAATTAATTAATTACAGAACAAGACTTAGAAGTTTAATTATGGCAAAAAATTGCCAGAAACCTTTAAACTGATCAAGTGGGAGAGAAAAAAAAATCCAGGCTAAAACTCTGTGGAATAAAGGATTGCTATAAGAAATGAAATAACATAAAAAACTGTACGTTCATCAGAGCTAAACCTAGTGAGCTAATTAAAAATCTTGAGAACTAACATAAACCAAAGGAAAGGTAAGTGAGAATTTTCTTGAGCTATATTCATAATTTCCATATTTTAATGTTAGACCAGTTTGTTCTGTTATATAACTTGGCTTATTTGGAGAAAATTAAGACTGCTGGCAGCAATAGGCTCTCTCACATGAAGCAGGTGCAGAATATACTCACAAAAAGCTTACAGACTGAGAAGCAGACTACAGCACAGTTACTTCACGAGTCAAAACACGTTTTTATATAGAAAAACTAAATTTTGGAAACAAAAAACCAGCAACTATCAAGCAGTATCTCTTGTTCAGCTGCACCATGAAATTACAGAAACTTTGCAACTTAGAATAGCTGTCCTAAGCATAACTTAAGTATGAGCTAGCACAGAATTAGATTTTTATCAATATACACATTACATTATGGAAGTCTGCTTTTTAACCTTTTTTTTTAAATTTATCCCAGATATCCAAATTTCTTTCAGTCTAAAACAAAAGCAAACTAAATCAATCTTAAATGGGATGTTGTCATGGTTTAAGCCCAGCCAGCAACTAAGTACCATACAGCCGTTCACTCACTCCACTCCCAGTGGGATGGGGAGGAGAACTGAAAACAATGCCAGTCCGATTCACAGAGTTACTATGATGAATAGTGTGACATGGCATTAAAAAGAAAGACGACTATGGACAGCTGCCAGGAAGCACTACTTGTGCTTCCTTCTTGTGACTGTGAAGTTATTGCTTCAAGCAATAACTGTGTGGAACACGCTGCAAAATAAGTTCACTGAGGTAAGACATTTGGACTGAGAGAAATGCTGTGAAGTGGGAAAGCAAGTGGGAAAGAGGACAAACCACTCTGACTGAAGAAGCTTCAAATTTCCAGTTTTAGGCCTTTAGAATAAGACTATTCCCGTAGAGGTTGAGATAAACAGTCCAAGATTGATATAGCCAGAGGGAATGAAGAGGGACAACACTTTACTATGTTTATAAAATATCTAAATAATGATTCTCTTTACAACATTCTGACCTAAACATGGGGTGAAGAAACATGTTTATCAGTAACCACTCTCCTCCTCAGGAGAATTTACAAGTTGGTAAGAAGTGATCATTTCTTAAACACCAGCATGATAAAAACCAGATAGAAATAAAGAGACACTCTGGAAACCTTAGGAAAAAGGTTAATGCTGCTGTATGGAAAGGATGTCAACAAGGAGGCCAACCATCACATATTAATGCAGAAGAGAAAATTCTCTTTTATGGTTTTGGTAGCATCCAGTAAAGTTAATTTATCCCTAGTTAAAATGCATTTATACAATGAAACACAGAAGTCAGTTGGGTACCCTCAGCGTAGTAGTCTGGGGAACCTGCTGGGAGTAAAGCTTATTATCCACCCAGGGATTTGAGCGGTCATAGTCCACAACCAATTTGACTTAAGGCAAAACACAGCTGCTACTTTGAAAGTTTCCTGCTGTGTAAGAAATAATTAAGGCTATATGATCAGTGTTCAACAAAGCATAAATAGCAAAGATGCTAAATTAATTCTCCTTGCAGATCAAGAGTTAAGTGAAGTCACATTACAGAATGGACTACATAATACTGTAGTTCAAAGGCGAAACAGAAGAGTTAAGTTTGATGAAGTGTGTGTCAGAGGCCAGACTCTGAATCCTAACTAGGCAACCACAATATTATTTCATGTTTCAGAAGTTCTTAACCCAAAAAGTAGAAAGCACATATTCCAAAATGAAGTAACAAACCTATATTTTGATATAGGTATCAAAAATAAAAAATGAGCAGCAGCAGAACACATCAATGCATGTCCTGAAAAATCACAGACTCACTTTATTACCAAGCTGGTGCTATTTAATTATCATGCAGAAAAATGCAAGAGATGTCGATGGCAACACAGGTAATTCAGGGCAGTTCATCCTTAAAGCATCCTAACCAGAACTTCAATTCTCTCCCCATGCAACCCTCAAACCACAAACCACAACAGGAATTCACAGCCCAGGAATGGTACTTGGCCCGTCACTGCCCGCACAGGGACCAGAAGCTCAATTTCTGATCACTAGACCACTTTCAGGCGGAGAGATATGTGGCCAGTTCACCAGGCAACCTACACCATTCTCATCTCCTACAGAAGAGAGTTGAAGAGACAAAAGGAAGCACTCCATGGCCTATAGTCAACCTGTAACTTGTCTGTTGGACCAGACTCTGTTAAGTCATTAGAATGTCAATAGCTTTAACACTGCTTTAAAAAAAAAAAAGAAAAAGAAAAGAAAAACTGCTCCCCATGCCCTATAGTTTTGACTAAATATAAAGCCAGACTTCCACCTCCTTCACAGGAAGCAATAAGACAATTAGAAGAGGGCAAAACATCTGCTTGAGCCAGGGATTCCCTAGAGAAAACCTAAATTATAATGCCAACTCAGGTTTGCACTAGCAGGTTGCTATTGCTCCTTTAGTTAACAGAAGGCAAAGCTTAGGACAGGGATAAGTTTTACACTGCCTCCAGGATAAATATCCTCTCGTTGAGGACACTGTAGATGCCATCTGCTTACATTTAATCTATTCATTTTGATACAAAATGCTAGCCCATAATTCTTCATAAATATATATTTTTTAAAACTAGTACTTTCAAAATGACTAACTACACCTGTGTATTCCCTGGGGCTTTTCTTATAAAAACAATATGAAACTCGATTATTCTATCACTTTAAGTTGCTCTATTTTTCCAGCTTTCCAGACGCAGTTTCTCCTTTTAGGTTTGATAGAATTCTTTTCTCCTACCCTTCTAAGTACACAAAGACAATCCTGCCACTGCCTTCCCAAAGAAGCTGATGAACCCCAGCTTCCTGGAAAGCAGGGTCTGAGGCCACATGTATGTCAGAAAATAGACCAGGGCACACAGCCATACTCCGGGCTTGGAAGCAGCGAGCATGGTACAGCTCGTGGCTGGACATCTAAAATCCCTCCAAAAAAGCCTGGCCAGATCCAATCAGCCTTCTGGAAATGCTCCATCATCTCTCCTAACCCCAGAACTATGCTTGGGCATTATCTGGGAGAGCGTTAGCTGGCACAGGACAAAACTGTGTCATGAACAGTACTAAAAATGTAACAGTACAATTGCATACCATATCTATTCCTTATTTAGTTCCTACTACGAACATGCATAATGATTATAGGTACCAAGTTGCTTTTGGAGAACATAATTTTTAGAAGTTAATTCTGTAAGTAGCCAATGCATTTCAGAATTAACAGGTCACCTTTTCCAGGCATTACAGCTTCCAGCTTTAGTGTCACATCCTCACCTAGGTGGCTGTTGCTTTCAGACCAAGAGGACAGAACCAAATAAACAAGTAACAGTTGAGTACTTGTGTTTCCACATACATATATATGCATAACATGCAGCACATGTGAAAAGTTGCACTCTTTACATTTTGGGTTTTTTTAATGCATTCAGGTAGACTGAAGATGAGCATCTGACTTAATTTCAGCAAGCCTGCACTGCTGCCGGTAGAACATTGGTCCTGACTGCCAGCTGGTACAAAGGGGCATCGCTCTACTGACAGCATCCCAATGCACAGCAGCTGAGACTCTGCTTCTCCACACTTTACCCACACCAGGGTGGTGAGAAAGGAAGAAATTCACTTTAAAAAAGAAGTAACAAATTTATTAAATCCCAGCAATGGTAATACTGCTGGCATGAGACAGACATCTGTTTCTCACAGATCTTGGCCTACATCCTAGTTCTGATATGAAAAAAAAAATTAATAAACCAGCTTGAAAGAAAAAGGAACTTTATATTCAGAATTAACATGGTCCTTTTTGCTCTGTTCCCAGGATACCTACGGTGACACTAGAAAACAATGATGCCAGGAGATGACTGCGCATTACTAAGATCTTCATTTTTTTTCCACCTCCATTTGGACTCCACAAAATGCTCCATTTCATAACAAAGTAAATGTTTGGGTCAAAGATCTCCACTCTTCACAGTTGTCACAGAAAAAATAGTCTGGTTGCCACAGGTAGATGCATTCTGCTGTGATTTCCAAAACATCTTGTGTTGGACTCAGCAAGAAGAGACATAGCTAATTTACATGAGCCCATGACAAAACGTTTTCCAGCATCAGTAAGTAAAGGGTACATACAAGGCTGACGAAATGCAAGCTGATCAATACTGTGAATCGTTGACTCAGAGATGGCTTTGAAACGCACATGCAGGACATCAGCAAGCAACATGGTTGAAGCCGATAGTTCGAGACCATCCTGGTGCTGGCTGCACACTCTGATGCTGAATCAGGAGCCCATGTAATACCACCTATTAACCCACGGCAGAAACTGGGTGGAATTTACTTCGAGCTGTTAATTGCCTTCACTCTACAGAGAAAACATGACCATCATCAGAGGGAGGGCTATGTTTTTTTGCCAGAATATGTCAAGGAAGTCAGGCAACTTATGCTTTACTGTATACTGACAGTCACTGTAAGACTGCAGATCAAAAGGGCTCAGAGACTTCTCTGATCACAGAAAGGCACTGAGATGTCCCGATGTGATTTCTGGGCAAGTCTTCAGAGCATCACCTCAACAGTCTTTTTTCTGGAAAACCGGAGATGAAACTTTTTAATAGTGCAGAATTAAGCAATAACCTTAGGCATGCCTACCTACAGTCAGTGGCACAAGATGGGACAATGCCACATGCAGCCATTCTTTAACCACCAACAAGGAAGTGTCTGCAGGTTTGGAGGGAGGACAGCCTAATCTCCAAGAACTAGGATTTTTATTTTCTTTCTAAACTCATTTGTATCCAACTCCCCTCCACAATCTCTCTACATCAATCTACATACAGAAAACAGCTACCAGAAAATGAAACGGTTTACTCCAATGTCAGGTGAAGGAAACACCACCACTCTCTCACATTAAACACACACAGCAGAGTGTCTTGCACCGCGTACAAAAACAGAGCTACCTGAATAACCTCCCCCTCTCCCTCGTCTCGTGATCCTCCCTAAAGCGAGTCATATGGCAGCACTTTTCTCCTTTTATGGGCAAAAAAAAAGGAGAAAGGAAGTCAGCACCGAGCGAACGAGCGGGGATGCGCTGCCACACGCGTCCAAAGGCACCGGGCTGCGCGGAGCGGCGCGGCGCTCATCCGTCCTCAGCGCATTAAGACTATAAACCCTGACAGAGGCATACCATGAATCAACTGCCATTTACTTAATGCACACATAATTACATGCCACCAAGTGTTTCACGCTGAACTCATCTCTACAGAATGTGCTAAAAACTAAAGGATGGAGGGCATGTAATGTATTTGCAAGTGCTTATCTCCCATCGCCCTTTGTTTGAACGTCCCGTGAATAGCATGCGAGGCTCTTTGGGAAACAGCTGTAGGGATAGCATGACGCAGAGCAGCAATTAAAATTACAGTACTTTATGCCGCATGAATTTCCATACACGACCCCCCCCCCCGGCCCAGTGCCCGTCACCCGCACCCAGCTCAGTCCACCTTCCTTTTCTCTAGCAGCTCTACAAGATGGAATGAGGGGAAGTTATCAGTGATCTGATTTAACAAATTTGGGGTTTTTTTGAGAGAACTGTGAAGATTTCAGTAGCTCAACTCTAGGGAAAGGTAAATGACATACAGAATTCTTTATGTATCAGGCAAAAAAGGAATAAAAGCCTTGCTGTTCTTTTATCAACAGAAATCATTGTTTCTGCCTCAATAACCGATAGAGTTAAAAGCCTAAACCATGAAGACTCCTACCCAATAACAGCTAAAGAACTGAGAAATTACAAGGAAACCCATTTCCTTTCCATGCACAGGTGATGGGATGAAGAATTTGTAAGAGCTTCCGTCTCCCATAGAAGCACAGCAACAGGGTGCATCAGCAGAGCCCACGGTGTGTACACAACCAGCCACAGGACCCCTCCGTGCATCCTCCGAGGAGTCAGGGAACATATCTGTCACCCTTACAGGTACCCATCAGTAATTCAGACCCACCTTGCTTTCCTTCAGCTGTTTATGTGCCGTCACTCCGAGTTCTACTTGAATGCTGCAACTTAGTATTTGACTGCTTTGGGAGGGAGGGATCCTGCTAAGAACTGAATTCAGTTACATGAGTTATGCTGCTGGGTCACAACCCACGCATCAAAGTTAAAATACAGATAAGGATTTCCAGGGTCAGTCTCTGTCCTTAAAACATTATTTTTTTTTTTAAGGAAGGAAACAGTCTCCCCAGTTATCAGATCATTATCAGGTCAGATCAGATGGCCAAAACAGCAGAGTTCAGTAAGGAGTTTAAAATAATCCCATCATTTTTTGAAGTCTAATATTGCTCTTACACAGAAAATAAAATTTGTTAAATATCTATAAATATTTCTTACTGTTAAAGATTACCATTTGCTCCTTGGAAGCTTTGAAGTTTTAACAGCATGTATTTAATTATCTTTTGACAAATTTTATTTCAGTACAAACATGGAATATTTCTTTAAAAAGTAGTATTTTAACCTGTAGGTGTCCCTTTGCCTTATGAATAAATGAGAAGACACTGAGTAACAGCAACCGCAAAGTACAAACACTTTATTACGATTGTGGTGACTCAGACTGCCAGGATTTGGCAGCCCACAGTGTTCCTCAGCAGCAGAACAAAAGGGGATTTTTTTTCGCGGATTTACTTTTAGTTCAGTAAAGGACAACATGATACTGTCTGTGCCATAATGAATCAAAACCTCAGTAAAACAAAGGCATAAGTAGTCAGACCCCAATCATTTTTTGTCTCACAGCATAAAAATGGACAAGCAGGTTATCTATGCTTCTAAGGCCTCTAATATATGTGCTCTCTTCCTGTCCTTTGGGAAAAAAATAAAAGTAGTAAGATGATCTTGTTGCAGAGATACAAATCAGTTCTACAGGCAATATATTCCCAGAATACTGCAAGATGATGAAATTTTTTCTTTGTATTTTCCTCTTGAATACATGAGATGTTGATACAAAATAGAAAGTGGATTTTATAACAACTTCTCTAATTAAAAGCATAAAGCCTGTAGACTTAAGTATTGCACTCTTAACAAAATCTCTCAAGTACTCAGAGCATGAAATACATTTTGAGAGAGACTCGTTTTCCAGCATCCCCATCGTGATCTTATTTGGAACAGCAAACTGCCCCTGCAGTAATTGGTATTACAGAGCTCCATTGCAGCACAGCCTTGTGAGAGGGTGAGGGAAGTGTTCCGGTCCTACGGGGCATTTATGCTTTAATAATAAAAACTTAGGAAAAATGGTTACAGAATATCAGCTCCCATTTCCTTTGCGACCATCAGTTATTAGGGAGATTATTACAGACTTAATTCCAGAAGTTTCTAAAGATGTAAACGTCTGTCATAAAATCATTTATCTGAAGGAGTCACCAAAAGTCTACAAATGATCCTTGAAGCAAAACACCGTGCAATTACAAAGCACCACAGTACAAAGAGTCAGACGGTACATATGTGGGTGGGAGAAGGTGTAACTAGGACAAAATTAGACCCTTCCTGGAAATAAAATAAAACATAACAAATTTAAGAACCTAGCCTTCTAAAATCTGAACAGGTTTGAGCAACTCTATTTGCAGCAACTCCTCAATAATATTGAGGAATATTATTAGAAATTTTTACCCTCACCGTTGCCTCTCACAAATTAGGACCAGCAAATCATCTGTACCAAATAAATACCACTGCACATCTCTCATGAAGGCTATTTAAACATAATTCTGGAATCAATTTACTGGAGATAGGATCATATGGGTCAGTTACCAGGGAGAATTTTCCTCCTGCTCCAAAACCAATTCAGCTCCATAAGTGGCACCATCACTCAGCATTTCTGTACCAGCTAACAACCTTGGTAATGATTTTTTGTCCCATAGCTCCAGACCACTATTAATATGCATGAGAGAAACCAGAAGACAGACTTTATCCCCATCTTCCCAGAAAGCCATTAACTCAAGCTAACCTTCCAGACTTAATCTGGGGCAGCTGCAAAATGAAAATTGTATCAGGCTAGGTACCAAATACACTCACAATAAAGAAACGAAAACAGAAAGCAAGCTTTCTTTGAAAAACAAAGAGAACCCCTTCCTCCTGCTTCTCAGCCTAACCACATTCAGTCTAGACAACAATAGTCTTAGGACACTACTGGGCTCAGTTCAGTTGTCAAAGTATCAGCAAGGACAAGATGCTTATGATGGACAACTGAATCAAACCAGGCTCAAACTGTGTTCTAACCCCAAAATAAAAAACTTTCTCCAGAAGGGAACCTCAGTCTTGTCAAATTCTGGTCTTCATCCTCTAAAAGAGCTACACTTTTCTTAGATTTATTAGTCCATATGAGGCTAGAAATACAAAATGGACTCACAGGAGAATTTTGAGCATGGCTACAATAAATTTGCATATATAATGGCAATCAAGGCAACTGGGATGGTAAGCAGGAAGCCATCTAAGCTAATAGGAAACAAAGTTGTGAAAGCTGTAGCTTAAACATCACCTATCCTGGAAGCTCAAGAGGTACCTATGTTATTAAAAAGGGTTGTAAAACCCTCAGGCCTCCCCAGGAGCAAGATACAAAGTCATCCCTTTCACAAGCTGATGAGGAAAGGAGTCATGCAATTTTAAAGTTTTGGATGGCGAGGCAGGAGCATGCCCCCAAGCACCACCAAGCAATTTAAAAGCACCAGGAAAGCAACCACAGAGGAAGTAAAAGTGGGTGGTAGGCTCCTTCCAGGTTGGGAGGCTGGCTCACAACCACATCTCTGTCAGGGCAATGCCCTAACCCACAGATTATAGCCTGTCCTGGACTATTCCTGCTTAGCTATGAAATGGAAAAATATTTACTGGATGAAAGAATGAAACACCCTAGAAACCAGATTTCCCTCACCCGAATGCCTTAATCACAGGGCAGAAGTCACTTTCTCTCTGGCCTATTTTCAGAGTAGCACAGTTGCAGGTGAAATAAAGGACAGTTTATGCCATGCTGCTTGTTGCATTCTCCTGGGAAGAGGAAGATGTGAACTCAAGTTACTTCAAGCTGAAAAGGGGACAGAGAACTTCATGAGTAAAGGATGTAACTAATGCACCATTGACTATAACGAGAAGAGTCACTGCAAATGCTTCTGCCTCGAGTTTGAGTAAATAGCTTGCACTTACTTACTTTCTTAGCAAAACAAGCTTTTCAAATCTCAAGAGAACACTCCCATCTCATGATGCCAAAGGCAGTTAGACAGGAGAGTGACGCCACTCTCCAGAAGTCACAAGTGGTAACAGCTCTGGACAGATGCAGAAATGAAGCTCTGTGTATCTGATTTTCTTCACAGTAAAGAATACAGACAACAGTGTGCTTTCAGACACAAGTTTTAAGAACATCAACCTTAGCTTTGGGGCATCTAACTGTAAAATAGGCCACGCAAATAATTTATGAATTCAGGCTGTAGTACAACAGGGATGATTCCTCCCCTTGCCAAATCTCATAATTATATATTAAAAAGCTTATAACAACTACTTAAAATTTAAGTTAAACCTATGTGTATCAGAGAGATATAGGAGAGTACAGAATGGTGCTTATCTAAAATGTAAGGAAGTCTACACATCCCCTTAAAAACACCAAACCACCTCCACAGTGTTACTGAATCTTGCAAACTCCAATGCCCAGAGATGACTCAGCAACCCAGAGCTCACCACAGGCGACCAAAATCAAGTCCCCAGTATACCCCGTGTATACTCTGTGACAACTCCCATGTTGTACCAATGCTCTTCAAGTGGTCTGAGGGACATACATTCATGAAATACATTTATTAACTTAAGACTTTAACCAAATCAGATAGCACTTGTGACAGGCGCATGACACCATGAGTTGCACTGCTACTGGAACCCTCGAAATGACCTTTTCACATTTTAAAAGCTTCACAACTTCCTTACACAGATTTACTCAAAAATAAGCCTTCAACTTATGCTTTAGCTTCACCTTTTGCACTGCCGGTCATACAAAGCATGTTAAAAGTCAACCTGTCCATTGTCACTATGAACAGCCCTACAGATTACTATCACAGACAGGAAAAAAAGGATAAATACACAAAGAAGTCCCATAGATCACTGGTTTTGCAGTCTGATGACAAGTTCATAAATTAGAAAAGGATATTTCAGCCATTAGCATGCAAAAGTAACCATTCTGGAATTAAGGTGAGACTGACTCATATTCATGTCAACATGAAGATACCAGCCATGAAATCATTTCTTAACATTTAAAATCCACAATACTAAATAAAAATCTGTGTGTCAGTGCTGCACTGGGTCATATCTGTCCTAAAAGGTATTTGTCTAAGATCTATTACTGTATTTTTTCTTGTCGAAGTAACTACTACTACCAGTTTAAACCAAGAACTAGTAGCAAGCAGTATATAAAGACAGGAAATAAGACACATTTTTCATTTGAACTGAAAGTGTGAATTGGAATTCTGTGAAAGTAGAGGAATGGTAAATTCAGTACTTCACAAGAATTAGGACCTGCACATCTCACATCATTCACAGTGCTCTCATCATCATTCACACGACTGCATAGCAGCTTCTATTACAATTTTAATTTAAACTACAAAATTCAAATTTATGACTGCATTTTTGCAACTCTCAAGCTGCCCCATATATTAAAGATTTTAATTCATGCCTCTCAAACTGCTTTCTCTGATTTAATGTAACTGTTTTGCATTCCTAGATAACATGAGTAGAAAGCACTGCAAAAAGAATGATTGATAATACTGAAACAGATCCAAATACATACAGAATTCAGTATGGAGGAAACACCAAGAGGTTCTGGCTCCTTGAAATCAACATGTATTATTAGTATGCATATTCCCCCGTCCACTGCTGTTATAGGTCACATCAACATATTCAGTTTGTCTCCAGGGATTTAATAGGAGACCTAATGATGTCTGGATTGCATACAGGTTTTGGATATAGAATAATATTCTTCTGTTTTAATTTTCAATAAAATGTGAACTGAATGATCATGCTACTGCATGCATTATGCACCTAGTGTTAAAGAACGCCAGTGGTTCCACAAAACTCTTTTAAAGTTTCTCTAAAAACATTAATTAAAAGGTTATTTTGTGTCACTGCAAACACAGCACAGGAGGGTAATGAAAAAGTACAGAGCAGGATACAGTAAAATATCGGGTAGCCATTAAGAAACTGTACAAATAACCCAGAGAGCCTCGCTTATACTTGCCATAGTTTACACTTAAGCGCAACCTTAAAGACCGAACAGACTATACTACAGTCGTTGAAACTGAAGGTCAAGAATTTTATTCTTAGTTGCTACTTTATGCTTTTTATGAATTTAAGTCAAACTCTTCATGCTACTCCCATAATTCTAATTTCTTTAGGACTTCTTTTTAAAACCTACCCTAGGAATGCTAAATTCATGAGTAGTAGGGCTTTATCATCAGTTTTTAATTCAGGCCGGGGGGGGCGAGGGAGGGAGGCATAGGGGTATTACAGGAGAGTAGAAAGGAGAATCAAACACAGTAACTTACGAAGTTTATTCCTTAAAAGAATAAAGAAGTATGTTGCTGATGTATAAGTCTTCTTTACGTATTATAACATTATGAAAGTTAGCATAACAGAGAAAAGGGAAGTACCAGATTAAGAGGTTCTTCCCTGTGTAATATGAGTTGGGGTATTTTTGTGGAGTAGTGCTGAGCATGTGAAATTCTTTGCCCACAAAGCAACCTCATGTCACAACAGCATTTCATTCCAGATCTCCACACCTAAGAGTTCACAGTCAAAGTCATTTTCATTTTTTCCTGACCTTGCAAATAGCAAGAACAGAAGCACCAATGCAAAAACATCCCTGTCCCCCTTAACTTACCCTTTCCTCATGCACATGTAAACTGCCTTTAGGAGCTGGTAAACAAAAACAGAGCAAAAAGATGGGCTGTATAGCAATCGAAGACTACCAGGAACAGGCTGGAAACCAACCCACATCACCACCCGTGGCAAGTTACTAGCAATGCCACTGATAGCATGTGAAGTTAGAGCCTTGCTGTGCTGCCAGTGAATTACGGAGCACTCGACAGTGGCGTCATGTATTACCAAGACCTTACCACAGCAAAACCCAGATAAACAAAATTAAAGCTAAACAGTCTTGAAATTAAATTAGGGGGAAGAAAAATAGGAAGAATAGATGCAAGCATGGTATCTGTTCACTGTAACACATCTCTACATGGACAGTGATTCCAATGAGATGAATGCAGTATAGCAGATCTCATTTCTTAGCTCATGCCTAGGTACATCCCTTTGGAAACACCGCATTTATAACTCCCTGCATCCAACAACCACCAGCAGCTGGAATAGAAAGTTTTCGGCACAATTAAAGTTGTGAGCTTAACCCCCCCGCTTTCTCCTCCCATACATCCCAGGCATATTTACTCCAATAAGGCACTAGGACGTGTGGTTTGGCTGCTATCCCCGGCCAACGCCGGAGTTCAGCCGGGCTCCCCTGGGCCGGGAGCAGGCAGGGACAGGTCACCGCACTGGCGCTGCGCTCCCCTG
>NW_009922878.1:0-297 GCF_000696875.1 Nestor notabilis | reverse complement strand
CAAGGCCTGCCCGGGGGAGGTCCATCCACCGCGGGTCAGGTACCGGCGCCACAGCAAAGCGGGGGTGAAACCAGGGGGGTTCCTCCAAGCCATGGGGCCACCTGTATCTCCCCAGGGACATCCCCATGCCCATGGCTGCCCCATAGTGGCCCCATAGCGGCCCCATAGCGGCCCTGTGATGGTCCCGTGGTGGTGCCATGGGTTGTCCTTGCCCCACAGAAGAGCATCCGGCCGCAGGTGGTGACCACGTTCGAGCTGCCCGGCTGCTACGACATGTGGACGGTCATCGCGCCGCAG
>NW_009922877.1:49141-52535 GCF_000696875.1 Nestor notabilis | reverse complement strand
GGCGGGTGGTCGAGCCTTGGGCTCCTGTCCGCATCACGGTGAAGCACCGGAGCACAGTGCCTGCACCGCACTGTCACGGAGGCTGTACAAATGCGGGACAAAAGGATGTCCGCACCCGCAATGAAGTGCCAGCCTGCTTTCGGGAAAGATGGGCTGTGTTTGGATAAAGAAAGCCCAGTGGAAGAGCATGAGGAAGAGGTGGACCGTCCTTAAGCAGTGGCATAGGTGGGCATTTCCGCATGCCAGCCGCCTGAAGGTTATCATGGTCATTGTCAGCGCCCGGGCAAAAAAGGATTTGGAGGGATGGGGTGATTTTGTGACTGAGCTGGGCATGCCTTCAGAGCGTAAAGGAGAGCATGGAAAAGTGTTTTCTGTAACTTAACCAAAGAGCTGGGGTTGGAGCTGCTATCAATATATTCACTGATGGAGGTGATTACAGATAGTAGCTAAGTTAGGAGGACAAGACTGATGATAAAAGATCTTTAAAGTGAAGTTACGTACTTCATGCTTGAAATTACAACAGGTGGGGGTCCAAGGAAGGGATGCAAAGAATGTGATGATATGGCTACAATGACACTCATCTATGTTTATTGCAGGAGCACTTACAGGCTCCCTCAGTCAAGACCATGTAATTCTGCAGAGTCTGTGAAGCACAGTGTTTGGCTGCACTGATCAACAAATAGTGATGCTGAGACAAAGAGCATTATTTCACCCCAAAGCAGCAGCAGCTTGGATTTCTGGTGGTGAAAGTCCTGAGTTCTGACCATGACAATAAGCTGAGCTGATGACACGCATAGAGCCGGCTTCATTGCAACATGACAATCCCCTGGTTTTGCAGCTATGGCAACATAAGCTACTGCTGTGCTGCACATGGGATGCCAGGCCAGGGCAAAGGCTGGTGCCCTTGCTGCTGGGGGTCACACCTCAGGAGGTCCCTCTGAGAAGGAGCCTTGCTGATACCGATTGCATTTGCTGCTGCAGATGCCTGAATGTGTGGTTCTTGGGTTGGGATTGTCAAGGACAGTTGTTCTAACCCTGTCATGCTCCAAATCTGCTTGCAGATCTCTGTGATGGGCTGAGGCCTCAGGGCTGAGAAGGCTGCTTGGAGCATAGACGGAATCTGTGTTTTGGTGGTGTGCCAGAGCCCTGGGGAGGACCTCCAAGTGTTGTCCAAACCTGCTGTGCAGAGAGATCAAGACAGCTAGTGCAGGATCCACCCCAGGGGGGAGGGTGCTCCCAAGCAGCATGTTTTCCTAGGAGCACCTTATTGTCTCCTTCCCAATGTCTTGCTATGGCTCTAGGGGATGGTCTGAGCACAGGCACAGGCTCACAGGCTTGAGCTAGCAGGCAGCCATTCAACAGACCATAGCAGTACTACAGGCTAGCCTTTCACATGGGATTTACCTCCACTCGTGATCAGATGGTCAGGGTAAGTTCTTTAATAGGTGGTGTATAAGGCCCCAGTGCATTGAAAGTACGCTGAGAAGCTCCAGAATCTATAGGACCGTGGTCTTGGCAGAGATAGCCTAGCAAAAGCTGGAGGGCTGGGACAAGAACTCATGCTTAGCTGAGTCCGCTTAGATGTTTCTCTGTCTTAGGTCAGAGCTGTAATGTTGAAGGTTGGGGATCTCTCTTTAATGATCTGGGGCACATGTGTGGGGATGCACCAGGGTTCACTACCAGGGCTCAGGTATTGTTCTCTGCTTTAAGTGCTCTGGACTGAATTCTGCCACCTTTCAGGGAATCTTACCCTGAACATGAACTGACAGGTGAGGATTGTCATCTTTGGGAGCAGGTTGGTATCAACCAAATATTGAAAGACTGCAGAAGACACCCAGCTATTTGCTAATAGTTTAGAAATAACTAGAGTGAAATAACTGGGAGGTAACCAGGACCTGTGCTGTCTGCATCTCACCATGTGTGTATGTAGTGGGAGTTCCTCAGGCACAGTCTGCCAAGGGCCACACTGCTGGGGTTCAGTTTGGGGTTGGGAGGCTGTGAGCCTGGCAGCACTCAGCAGCCGACCCTGTCCCGCTGCAGGAGTGTGTCACTGAGCAGAGCAGCTGGGCTTATTTAAACCTCTCCGAAGTAAATCATCCAAGAGGCTATTAAGGAGGTTTGTGGGAATTGCCCCTTGGGGACTGCATGTCTTCTGGCATGTCTTCTGACATGCAGCCAGGCCAATGCCCCATCAACTGCTGGAAAACTGATTTGGTTACTTGTCAAGCAGCTGCAAGGAAAAACTGAACCAATTTGTGTGTCCTATTGGAGCGTAAAATGAGATTTATTAAGTTTCATGGATTTTTTAATAAAATCTAAAATACTTCTGCAATTGTTGATTTATTGGATAGTTAAAAGAGTTGCTTATGTTTTTAATGATCCATAAACTATCCATTGCATTTTTAATGTAATTGGTTTTGATCTGGTTTATTTTTCTCATAATTTGATTCTGTTGTAAGTTGCTGGAACAAGCACAAATAATCATTGCAATGAAAACAACAATAATAATTTAAAATATTTGTACTCAGACCATCAATATGTGGACAGGAATAAAACAAATTACTTCCCAGTTATGCTCTAAATTTTGTTTTTCTTAAGCTGCCTTTGTAACTGCTGTTCCATCCTGTACCTAGTTAAATTTCTTGTGTGACTCCAGTTCTCTAGTGATGCTCTGGTGTGTGGATTATCCCACACTTGAGTTCAGTAGAACTACAAATGCACTTCAAGTTATTTACTTGCACAACTGTATAGATAGCAGAGAAGTGAAAAATCCAGCCTGCTTGCTTGATTTTAATTTTTTCCAAGGTTTTAGATGGAAAAATTGCACATTTCAAGGTGGGAGAACCAAAAATCATCTTTCATGCAAGTTTCTTTCTTCCAGAATGAATATGCTGAAATAGTTTTTAGCATAATATTGAAATGTTATTTTGTGTGTCAATCTTCCAAAATGCTTCCTGTAACTAATATTATATGAAAATTATTTCATTTGACAGCTTATTATGTACCCTCAACATTGTGCTATAATACATTACAATGAATAAATACAGGGATGTTGTGTTCTTTTTCCAAGCTTTCTCTGTACAAACATGCATCATGTATCTGCATGATGGCATTCATCCCCTGTTTTCATATTTCTAAGCCCTACAGACATAACTTTCCTTTTTGTTTACAGTACTGATGCTTTCTCATTTAACAGTCTTTCTTTCTCTCTTTTAAAGATGTCGGGAGGCAAACAGACACAGATGTACTTTAGTATAAAGCATTAATACTGGGCATATTTGTCATTACTCTGTCGTGGTTTAAGCCCAGCTGGTAACTCAGCACCACACAGCCCCTACTCATTCACTCCCCACCTTCCTCCCGCAGCTCTGGACAGGATGGGGAGGCGGATCGG
>NW_009922877.1:46573-49109 GCF_000696875.1 Nestor notabilis | reverse complement strand
TAGATGTCTCAGGTGTCCTGTCTCTGCTTCCCCCTGGCTTCTTGTGCCCCTCCTCACTGGCAGAACATGAGACTGAAAAGCCCTTTGATCAGGGTAAGCATTACTTGGCAACAACTAAAACGTCGGTGTGTTATCAGCATTGTTCTCAGACCAAAGCCAAAACATAGCACTGCACCAGCTACTAGGGAAAATAACTGTTACAGCTGAACCTGGGACATACTCAAAAGTAAAGAATGTGTACTTGTTTCTTTTGTAAACAAACCAAGTTATATTTTTTGTACTTTAAAGATCCCATGGCTAATTTTGGTAAAGTTTAGTTTCAATGATCAGGTAATGACAGTAGATATTTCACCCATTCTCCTTTCATGGGGTTAATTGTCTGGCTTCGAAGTTATAGTTTTGACTTATTAGTATCTCAAGGTTTTGCTTATTTTAATTGTTTCAGACCCGTCCCTCCCCAAAGCTGTATCTGTTCTACCACGATGCAAAAAATACTGCCTACATAAGTGTTTTTGGGACATAGTTTTGCACTGCACTCTCCCTCCTGATATGGGGAATGCAAGGAAATGAGTGGGGGCATGTTGGGGGATAATGACAGTATGGAAGCATTACTTAAAACTGGACCTAAGGAAGTCAGAAAATTAAACTGTATAGAAAGATATAGAACCATATAAAGTCTTCGGGATTTTACCACCTAATTAATTCTCTTCTTACCTTATCTCAGCACAGCTTCCAGTGCTTTTGATCACTTCAGCTCCTGCCTTTCTCAGCATGTGAGTCAGGTTCTGTTGTCACCTGCTTCATTGTAAAACTTGGTTAGTATCATTAAATCAATAGAGCTGATTTAGATTTGCGCACTGAAACAGTTGGGGATATGGGAACGTGCTTTGGCTGTGTTCTCTCTTTGTTTCAATCCTCTGGTGATAAATCTATGTTTTGATTTCTACTGGCGCCTTTGTAAATTTCTTTTTTATCCCCCGCAAAATGGGAGACACTACTGACGTGATTACCACAACCAACTTCCTCTTCTGTTTGGTCTTCTACCCCTTGTATTTACCTTCAATGATTCATTTTCCAATACTATCCTTGAAGCAACACGAGATTCTGCACATTCATTTTCTTCTTCCCATTACACCTGATGCTCCCCTGTAATCTAGAACTAACTCATAAGTCAGGCTGTGTTTAGATTTGCATGATGCTCTACAGCCTCTCATCCTGTCACCTTTCTCTTCTACTTCCCTCTAACAACCCCATTATCTTCTCCATCCCATTTTCAAAACACCTTAAATAATTCCTCACCCTTCTTTGTGTTTTCACCCTCTGAAAACACATTGATCCTTATTACAGTTGCCTTTATTTGACCTGTCATTTTCTGTATTAGTTTCTCACTTTTAATCTTGCTTTGTAAGACTAAGCCACATCAGCTGGTTAATTACTGTATTGCTCCTCCAGCCCAAGTGCCTGTGGAATGCTGTGTCAGTAGTAAAGTAATGGTAAAAGGACTACAGGAGAAAAAACTTGATATTTGTTTGTTTGTTTGTTTAAACACCCCCTACCCATCCACCCCTTAGTCATATGACTTGCTTTCTGTACCACTTCCCTCTTTCTACTCTTGCTCCTACTCTTTCTCTAGTTCTTGTTTGTGCTGTGGACAAAATTCCTCTAGGCAGGAGCCTGGCTGCTGTGTTTGTAAAACACACAGTACTATGTGCCCAGCCAGATACAGCTATAAGGGAGCGTAACCAGCAGATAACAGCCTTGCCCTTTGCTTGGCCTCCGCTCTGTGAGGAGGCCCAGTGCTCTGCTATTGCCTTGGTTCTTTCCTGTGCTCTTTTTTTCTCCCTGAGCTGTCTCTTTGACTCCTATCCAAGGATAAAGCCCTTTAAGGAGAATGACTCACAGCTCGGCACTTCCTTTCAGTCACGCTTTGCCACCTAGAACATTGGTCAGCTCTTACTAAACCACAGTTTGGGGATTTTGTTGCTTATGATGACATCCCTTATACTCACATCTCTGATTTCACTATCTCTTCTGCTGGGTCAGAGCTATGTTTGTTTTTCTACTGTTGATCAAAGCTGTGTTTCCTTCTTTCTCCCTCCCCTTGGCTTTGATAGCCTTTGGTTCTTTAACTGTTGCCTGCAGATTTCGGAGCCCAGAGGCTTCTTTGTCTCTGAAGCCCAGCTGTTGGGGCTGCATTTCTGAGGATAAAGGTGCAGTTCCCCAGCACAGTCTGCCCTGCCAGTGCAGAAAGGCAGCCTGGCCCCTTGCCTCCCTGTGCAGCATCCTCACCATTAATCAGCTGCTTGGCTGGCAGCAGCACAGCCTCCCCAGCTCCCAGTGACGTCCCCGGTGACACTTGTGCGATGACAGTGCAGTTGGTGGCATTGCACAGGTGCTGATGATGGGATGAGGGCTAAGCAAACACTTCAGCTGGTGCAAAACAAGCACTAGAATCCAGGTCATTTCCCAGGCACCGTGTTGTCGCTGCAGGGCAGGGCTAGCATGACTGGGTGTCACTGGAGCCCCATCTCTGACA
>NW_009922877.1:37576-46542 GCF_000696875.1 Nestor notabilis | reverse complement strand
AATGACTGATCACATCCAGGATATTGCTCTTGGAATATTGTGTTGGCCTCTTTTTATGTAAGTATTTTTCAGAGAAGTGGTGCAATGTGATCTTTAATGTATTCATGCCTTAGTGTCTTACTAAATACACTACTTGGTCAAATCTCCCCATCCCAACGCAGTGACTCCCACTCTTAGCCCCATGTTCTTGTCCGGTCATGTTACTGCTGGCAGAAGGAAGGGCAATATCATTGTTTTTGCTGGGTTTCCCACTTTAAGCAAGAAGGAGTTTGGCCTGATGCTTGAAGATTATAAATTAGGAATACAGCTCAAAGCCCTAACACTAAACAGACACTACATCCCTTCTTAAGAGTTGCATCCAGTGTTATTAAAACTTTCTGGACTGAAGCAGCCTTCTGCAGCTGGTGCTGCTTTTCAGTGAAGTGAGTAGAAACAGACTCCAGCACAGGCAAAATGCACTCAGACCAGGCAGATTAGCTATTACCAAGCTAGTAAACTGTTTGTTGTCTGCTAGGATTTCCTAGACAGCAGGAAAAGAAATGAATGGGGCAATATGCCACTCAGTGTAGGCTGCAACTTCCACCTGGGATGTGGATTCTCAACTCCCAGGCAACTCTGAAAATCCTAGCTGTAATTTTCCAAGGAGCAAACATAAACCAGGCACTTTATTTTGGAGAGGTGTGATTTGTCTAGGAAGGACAGCTCTGTTCCCTGAGCTTTTCTTGACTCCTAGCTGGCATTGCCAGACTTTGACTTCATTCCCAGAACTGATGTTCCCCAAGCCTGGAGTTCTCTGAATTAAAATGCCACATTCGAGATCATTACTTTTACTGGCACCTACATCAGTCAGTATAACTGCTTTTATGAGACATGGGGCATTATGAAAAAGGCACGGAACAAATAGACCTAATGTGTAAGCAGGACACACATCACTATCATTATGCATAACTATACAGTTACATAAATGCTTTTCTTGGGGAATCACCAGTGACAGCAGCAAGCTTTGCTTAGCATGTTTGGGCTAGTTAAAGCACTGATTCATCATACTCTGAATACTTTGTTTCCTGCTTGTTCTACAGCAAATGGATTACTGCCTGCAATTTCAATAGTAATTAATGAAGATGAGAGATTCATCCAGTGATAAAATTGGGTCGTCTGAAGAAGAGGAATGATTTGCCCCACGTGTCGAAGCTCATGATGTTACTAGAATATCTCTGGCTTGTTTGCAGACTGACTCTTCCTCTTCCTGACAGATGTATTTCTATCAGCTGGGATAACAAATCTAAGCATACAAGCCACGATTTGGGTTTTCAGTTCCTCCTCCATCTGAAGTCTCCCCATCCTTCTATTTATGCCACTCACCTCAGACTCATTTTTGCAGTTGTGTATTTCTTCTCAAACTGTCCCACCACCTAATACTTACCAAGCTGGTCAAACACTGGGCACAGGAAGCAGCACAGCTGCATTGCTGTGACACTTGCTGCACTTGAATTTGTGCTCTGCTTCCAGGGAAAGTTGTCATATCACTTCTGGCACCCTTGATAGTGTGAGTAGCTCATTCAGCTAGCTCTGGACTAAACCGTATTGCTTAGATGGAGAGGAGAACGAAAGGGAGCTATGCCATGAGTGAGAGGAGCTGGCTAAGCAGGGATCTCAGCTTATTCCATTCAAATGGAAACTCTGAAGGAGATTCCCACACTTGTTTTTTAAAGCATACTGTGATCCCTGGAGGAAAGGCACTATGCTAGTGCAAGATAATAATTATTAGTGGTATTATTACCAGTGTTCTAGTGGCTGTTACTTTAATACCTTATTGCAATGCTTACACAAGAAGCAAATATACATTGGCAGGTGGAGGAAGAGAAGGAAAGCTATGGGTTTACTTCAAAAAGTGGCTAAACCTGACTTTTGATTTAAATACAGTAATCTCAAAACAAAAGCAGATTCTTTGCTTCTTTGTAAATCTTTCCAGGCATTTTTGAGTTGATGACGCAAGTGCTTTCTGCACAGGTAAAGCAGGCAGCCTGGATGGTAGGTGGATGAGACATCTATCATTAATGAGCAATTTGTGAAGAGATTAATTTATGAGAGTTCAGATGAGCAGACATTCAACGTGTTGGTGCATACTGCTAGAGCAAGTGCCAAGTGTTTATATAGTTTCTGTGATGGGAGAATCTGGAGAAACCAGGCTTTGTGGTTGAGCTTGGTTGGCGATACTACTTTTACCTGTGTACATCATGTTAAAGTCATTTGTTAAATATCCTTTCCAGCTTTACGTAACTCTGACTTTACAGGTGAAGAGTTTGGTCCTGCCCTAGGAATTGCAAGGAGAATGATGTTTGTTGACAGAGGCAGATAATACCTTCCTCTTCAGTGAGTCAGGATGTCAACAGCAATGACTTGGACAGGAATTGACAGGAAATTTAGGCTTCGTCGTTGAACTCATCATTTTTGGCAGAGATGCCAAGGAAGGAATGAAACACAAAGAGACAGAGGGAGAAACCTGGATTGCCTCCCAGAGAGAAAGTTTACTCCAATTGCTTGGTCATAGACTAGCTTGTTTCATTCACAGAAAATATCACAGATAGATAGTCTCAAAAGAACCTACAGTATCCATGCCATTGACATCAGGGACCCTGAGAAGCAGCAGCCACATAACCCTTTCCTGGAGTATACTTCAGGAACATATAATTAATCACTGTAAGAGCCCAATGTGGCTTCACTGAACACAAATAGTCCCACAAATATCACTGAAACTTCTCTGGTGAGTTTTGTAAATGGGATTTTACTAAATTAAAACCAAACGTAGATGATGAGTATTCAAAATGTCAGATAAATTTATCCTGAAACATTTTTTTATATGCTAGAGTTTAAATTTTCATTAGTTCAAAGAATGGTCATTTTTCTTGGTTCATGTCTTCCAGATGTGCAGGGTTGCAAATCAATAGCCAGCCCCCCGCCATAAATTTTTGTTTGAGGCACTTTATGGCCAGGGCAAAGAGTATGTATATAAATGGGGAGAAAACTGATAGACTGCTAGAAAATGAGCGTGCCTGCCTTTCCTTCCTTTCCTTAGAAAGGTTAATGGAAGTATCGGCCTGTGGGTATGACGTTTACTTGCAGAGTTTTCTTCCCTCTTCCTCCTCATCCCTGTTTTTGCAGTTGGCATTTGGAGACGTACCGAACTAAATCCAAGCTGATGTGTGTGCCACCTAATGCTGCTGAGCTGAACGGAGGGGCAAGAGGCGTATGAGTCCAGTCCTGGGAGATTCTGCCTGGAGTCTGCCATTTGTGCCTGCAGTAGGGAGCAGTGAAGGGAATTCAGGGTCTTATGAGAACACAGCCTAAATTAAGGCAGGCTCTGGCATGTGCAGTGGCAGAGAAATGCAATTTGATAGAGACTTTGGGGCTTGGAGCTGGGCAAATGCCACCTACACTGCTCCCAGGAGGCTCCTGTTTCTCGGAAATGTTATGGCAACGTGCTGCAACCTAGATATTAGTTGTACTTTTCAGTTTGCTTTGTCATTTTGATCAGTAGCTTTTACCCTGTAACAAAAACATACTAATATGTGGTAATATAATCATACAGATAGGAACACGCATTTTCAATGACTCGAAAGAAGTGGGCAGCATTCTTGCAGTTTCCAGACTTGATTGCAGTGAGCAGTTCCTACCCTTAACACTGAATTTCCAGTATTACAAAGAAGGGATTCTCAGTAAATACAAAATTGTTAAGTGCACCAATAACACACAGCGTTTTTCCGTTGGATTAAGCATACAGAAATTGCAGGACTCACCACTTGCTAGCCAGGTTCAAAGGTAAGTAAGCCAAGAAAGCAAATTCAGAGAGAAAAATAAAAATCCTACTGCTTCAACACTGCCCAGTTAACATTTCTTGCCCTGTGAAATGTTCAGTGATGAGGTGGATATTTTCCCTCAATGGACCCCGCTGAACAGACACGTGTCAAAAGGCTTATTTATAGCTCCTGTGTACATAAGATGCTGCTCTCCTGTTAGCCAGCACTGTGCTGCTCTCATTTGACCCCATCCCTAGAAGGCTGAAACTTTATTACTGTAATGAATCTTTGTTTCTCCTTCCCTGCACCTGGGGGATTTAAATGTACTTATGCCAAGACGCTGTCTCCTTGCTGGGTAGTATATAATCTACAATACATGCAAGTTGATTTCACATGGGAATTAGAGAGGGTGGAAGAGATTTGTCACAAGACATTTGCGACCGTTGTTATATCAGCCTTTGGGAACACAGTATATCAGCCAAGATGAAGAGTTGCCCTGTGAAATAGGTTGTTAGCACTGATAAACAAGGCTTCAATAGGAGTTGAGGGTCAGGCTAATAGCCTGAAATACTGAAGTCATTTGAGACATCGAATTAATGTATTTACCCACAAACAGGTTCAGGATGGAGAAGGGCAGGGCAGCTTTTCTCACCCAGCGAACACCATGCTCCATCTGATGCCAACGCTGTGGGAGAACTTTGAACTTCTTTGAGTCCACATCAGCCCTCAAATTTTTATTAAACTGAGCAGAGCAGAATTCAGCCAATCTCTTGCCTTTCTCTGTTTGATTCCCTTCAGTTTTGTAAGGGTTTACTGATTTAATGGCTGTTGTCATACCTGATCCAGTGCCCCCGGCAGTGATCACAAAATGTGTTTTTCACAAAATGTGTTTTCCACAAAATCTGTTTTCTTTCCTCTTCTGAAGGACAGCAGACCCCTTCACTTTTACATCATTTTGTAAATGTGGGTCACTGAAAGTGAGACACTAATATTTCTGCCTCACTTTCAGCTTGGATTAAATGTTTTTCAGCAGCAGCTCCTGGCAGAATCAGGTTTCTTCTTTGGTTGTTCTGTTTCCTCCTTTTCCTCCAGGGCCAAACAGTTCAGCTGAAATCCTGGGAACACCAGTAAACCAGAGTTACTGGGAAAAGGGGTGGGATTTCTCTCTGCCTATCTTGAGCCGTCTGAAAGCCTGGCATGCTGCTGCAACTCATCATCTCAGCTCCGGATGAGCTAATGGACAGAGAGCACACCCAGCAAATGCTGTTGCTGATGTCGGAGCTATTGCCATGAGCTGGAGGTGGAGGTGTATGAAATGAACTGTGCCCGAGCACGGCTGCAGGGCTTAGAAAGAGAGAAAAGGTTTAACACCAAGAAGCACAGATTGAAGGTAACGGATACGTAGAATGAATAGAGGAGAAAAAGGATATTTTACACTGTGGGTTGTCTAGTATGTTATTAATAAATAAGATACTACAAATCTCAGTAGTTTAAGATATTAATTATATTTTATTACAATATATTTTAAAATTTTATATAGAATGTAAATGAATATAAATTTGTAACATTTTAATGTAATTTTTATTTTCTTTAAGCTAGTATTTGTTTCATTCAAAACCTTTCTTTCGTTTTTTTCCAGAAAACTTTTTTTGTTTTTTTTTTATTTTCAACTAAAAATAAAATGAATCACAACTTTACCAACAAACCCCACAAAAATCTCCCAGGGAAGCTAACAGTTAAATCTGTATGAGTCCCTTTACACCTTTTTCAGCAACCAGAGACCAAGGCTTCCACCTCCACCTGTAGCACCCTTCATGCATTATTAACTCTAGTCCTTTCAAAACACACCACTGTGCACGTTTACTGTGTGTAAATACAGAGTTCAGTTTTATTTACTCCACACAGTACTGCAGAGTTAAAGAGCTTTTAAAGCCCATGCATGTTAAACAGTTTCTCAGAAAATTATTTAGCTTATGCTTGAAAATCTGGACCAAACCTGGAAATTTTTACAGTGTAGATTATCTATCACAATCATTATTTGCTATGTGATCTCAGAGTTTATTTAATTGACTAACACAATAAAAGTCACCCAGAAATTAGTCTTTGCAGTGGTTCTGCTTCTCGTGACTTCTAAAGCTTTAATTTTTATGTTTTGCTTTTAACTCACATTCCAGAAGTCATGCACCAGGGGAAGAATCTCGGTTATCTCTCTGGTGTGCTTTGTTGGTTTTTAAAAAGCAGATTCCCAAATTTCAGGATTAGGTAGAAACTTGGAAAGACTGAAAACCATGAAGGCAAACGTATTCCCGATACGTTGCTCTAATGACTTCTAAGTTAATCCCCTGATGTGAGGTTTGCTGGTGCATGGAAGGCTCCATGCTACTCTGTAATTTATGCAACCTATACTGACGCATGAGTAAGTGAAGAAACAGTCAGTCAGGATTTGGAGTGGAGGTGGCAGGTTGCTTTCTATGAAGGCTGTGAGGTTGTTTTAGATGTGGAAAAGGGAAAGGATGTAGAAGTCAAGAAGCTGATGGCAGGGGTTGGAACAAGGCTTCTTATTTTCCTTCTGCGGCATGCTTCAGTAGTTGGTAACTTTAATGCAGGGCCTACCCAGGTTTTGTGGAGAAGGATGCTCCGGGCTTGTGAGCAGGTGATGTAGTGACCAGCACAAGTGTGGGGTTATCCCATGAGTGTTCCTGTCACACTCCAGGAAACGTATGGGTGAAGCAGTGAGCATCCCATTGAGCACCAAAGGGATGTTTAAATCCTCTGATCACATCTGAAACTGCTTTGTTATCAGAAAGAAGAAAATGAAACAATAACATTCAAGCTGTAAATTAAAAGCCTACTGCAGATGTCAATTTCATGAGCAAAGTTATTAAGAGCGTTAGTATCCATGTTAGCAGTAATTAAAAACAAGCAAACAGGAAGAATGCCAGGCGAGAACACGCAGGTTGGAGGAGAATTCGCCACTCAATTACACAAGTGCAAATGAATATGTTGTAAAGAAGTCCACCATCAATTCCATGGGTGAAGTTACAGTCATGCTATTTATAAGTAGCTTAACCATAAGCGCTGGAAACCAAAACAACAGTATATCATTAGCAATAACAAGAAGACAAAGATTAAATGGAAAACAAAACTAACTTGTCTGTTCTCAGCAGTGCCCTGGAAATGAGGTTATCCTTTCTGAGGATGCTGATAACTTGCTGAAGTCTTTGTAGGGCTGGGACCGGTCTTATTTTTTCTGATTAATGGCATAATTCATCAGTTGCTTGAAGCTATTTGAGAAGCCTTCTCTGATACTGTTACTGTGTTTTGAAATGTTGTTTACAGTTACAGTTGCTCACACTATTTCACTGATAAACTTCTTCCCTTTTTGAGTATGTATAGTGGTTCTTATTTTCTCTACATAAATTTCTTATTTGTGAGTGTTCTGTGAATAATTCAGACAATAACTTCTCATTTCATGTGATACTTTGAAATTCTTTATTGCCTGTGTTTTATAGTTAAGCTGTAAAATGCATCATTGTACTTGCTCCTGGCTGGAAAATGAAAACCTTTTAAGACCAGGTATAATCAACAACAATGCTCTTTTGGCTAAAATAAGTGAAGGGTTTAGAAGTATTTCCAAGAAATATTTTCAAGAAGTATTTTAATATCTGAAAGTTGTCCCACTAGTCAAATAAGAGATGACTCACAGATCCCACTAGGAAAAAAAATATCCATCTTGTTTGCCCAAATGCCAGCCAATCATTTAATCCTCTTCAGATTAATTTACTCATGTGAAATTGAGATTTCAAGGTGCTGTGGTACCTGCCAGAGCAAATAAGTTACGAAGCAAGCTGTGCTCTATAGAGCTTCTGCATTCTATCAGGTGCCACAAGGAGACTCGACTGATCTGTGCCGACCGGCGAGGGGAATTAAGGCCAGGTGAAATGCCAAGCTCCTTAGCTCATCTGCTGCAGAGAGCAGGTCTGCAGTGTGCCTGCTCAAGTCTTGTTATGGGAATAAATCTGACGTGACTCTCTTACTAGGTCAGAGAGAGTCTACAGTGTCTCGATACACAGCACGCCGTGGTATCATGTGTATCACATAAGCTGTAAACACAATTAGGTTGCAAAGGCAAACACTGGAAAGTTAAGAAATGCGGGAATTAAGAATGCTTACTCAACCGGCATCTGTCTCCTGGTGGCAAATGATTTGATGCTATCTCTAGCCACATTATCACCCACTGTTGTCTTCCCCTCCTCCGGTGCCCAGGTTGAGCAGTTTGTTTACTCTGTATTGAGAGTGCCCAGCCCATGTTTACTGCACACTCTTCAAACCCTGCTTTGAAAATACAGCTATTTATTCTTACCTGGTTTTTTTTTCAGATGATTATATTGCTGGATTAGCTTGGAAAGATAGAAGATGTGCAGGGAGTCCCTGGCAGCTCCCATCTGTGGATGTTTGAAGTGGCAATTGCAGTAACACTCCTGAGGGAGGGGAGAGTGGGCTTTCATCCATGTAGGGGAGTGGGGAAAACAAACTAAGGGCAATTCCCTTGGGTGATATCACAGTGAAGCTCACCCAACTCACCAGCAAAATTCAATGCCTCCTGTACAGACACTCTATCTCCATCTACAATTCCTTGCCCTGGTGTAAACCTCTTCTCCCCTCTTCCTGCAATTTATTCCACCTATATCCTATAAATCAGGCCCTAAATTTCCCACAGCTCTGCATTCATATTGGGTGACTTCTTCATAGCTGCATTCAGAGGTCACCTGAGGGACCTAAAATTTTTTTTCCCCTTAGTTCTGGCACATAGCCCTCGCTGGACCAACAGTACTTCCCACCTTTACCACAGGTAAAGTCTTGGCCACCTTGGGCTGCAGGACACCCCAGGAAGTCAAATGTGACACAGTAACATCTCAACTGGGCACACGCTGATTTATTTTCCTCCCAGAGAACATAATTTATGAGATTTCCATAATTTTTCTGTGGAACTGCAAAAAGTAGATCACTGAAAAGAAACAACGCTGCTGTGACAGACTTCTGAGTATAGAGACATTAGGCTTCCTCAAGGAAAAGCTGCTGATGGTTTATTTTAACAGAGACAGAATGATGTCTTTTCCTCTAGGCTTGTAGCTGGACACAGCTGCACTGATCTGCCTGAAATCTTCC
>NW_009922877.1:5807-37545 GCF_000696875.1 Nestor notabilis | reverse complement strand
CAGGAGACAGAGATCTGGAATGAAAAATTTCAGTTCAAGACTGACAAAATCATAAGCTCCTAATGGGACATGCCAGAGACCTTAATAACAGATGCTGTCAGCAGCTCTGCTTATAATAAGATGTGGGAATTGATGGTGTTCATTTTAAAATCATCTTCATATTTAAATTTTGATGAGACTCATTGGTCAGACACTGTGTGCAGGGTAGATAAAGCAAATAGTGTTGCTACGTCACTGGCAGTCCTGCAGGAGCATTTCAGACCTAACTCCCTTTGCATTTAAGAGGAGGATGAGGTTTGTCTCCATTATAACTACAGATCTGGGGCACATAGGTCTGTTCTCCTGCGTGACCATTTAGTGCCTCCTCACTCAGAATGGCCCCATGTGCTGTCCCACGTGTGACGCACACCCGTGCTCCATACTTTGCCTTCCAGAGACCAGTTCCCCCATGGTATATAAGCTTACTCTGTAGGCTTGGTCTTTCTTAGGATGCTCATCATTAAGATGCTGGTTAGGAAGCCCCAGTACTCCAACTGGAGTGACTGATGGGCATTCTCAGTTGCCTGGCTGGGCAAACCCAGGCTTCTCTTCAAGCTTAGAAGAATAGTTATAAACTATTAGGAAGTGACCTCAACTGACGAGTATATCATGTTCTTTCATTCTATTCACTTACAGCATTTACAACATCTCCCCATTATCGTTTAGACTTTTACAGCTCTTAATGACCCTTTTATCAGAGCAGCAATAACCAATAAATCCCCTTTGGCATTTACTGCCCTGTCTCTAATACATAAAAGACCCAATTTATAACATCTCATGAATGCTGAAGATTATTTTTCAAACTGCTGGTATTGTAAAACTTCTTCAAATCTCACTACAAAAATAAATGCTTTTATAAAGGCCCTGTTTCAGTGGTTTGCTCAGCAGCAGCCCTAAATGAAATTCACCCCACAACCTGCATTAAACTCTGTGGACTGGATGCTCTATGGCAGAGAGAAACCAGAAGGCCAAAGTGCATTCCCCATGGGGAGGTGTCCCAACTCGTGCCCATCTCCTGCCAGGACTGGTTTTGTCCTTAGCTGCCAGGAGGAGTTTCAGGCCTTTCTGGGGCAGGGGACACATCTTTCATTGCCAACAGCCATCACAGACAGTACCGTTGAGTCTTGTACAACTGATGTGGTCCACTCAGAAGCCAGGTAACTAAAATCAGTGCTTTGCCTGAAATGGTGGAGAGGAGCAGGCACCACCAGGGGAGGCTTCATCCCACCCTACACCAGTGCCCAAGAGGGACACCTCCAAGGCATGTGGTCCCAACTGTCCTCCTCCCTTTGACACAGGTGGAGCTATGCCCCTGGCTGACAACAGTCATCTAACTTCAAACCAGCCAAAATTAGATGTCACAAATCTCCAGGTCTTCGTTTGCAGTGATGACAACATAACTTTGAAGTTATCTCTCTGTTATTACAGGCAGAGACCAAACTCCAAAGGTACCTTGTTTACTAATTGCAATTTTTGCCCAACACTCGGTAATGTCCTGAGCTCCCTTGTGAATTACCATTAGTACCATTTGAAAGTGTGCCTTGTCTTGATTTATCTGCAGGTAAATCGTATGCAGCCACGGCAACCTGCAGAAATGAGCAGGATCTCTGCTTCCCCCTTGCTGAAACCCTCCCCTGCATTTCCAAACCTCAGCAATCAGAACACAGTGAATTAGTCCTTACGAATCATTTCAAACTGAACTGTTACTGAAAGCAACCCGAGGATACTGTGTGTTCCTGGCAATGGTTTCAGTTTTGTTAACTCTATTTCTAGATGCCAGACTTGGGCTTGATTCAAAGCCCAGTGCTGGGAAGACTTGATGTCAGCAGATTTTGGACTGGCCTGTAGATGTTTCTATGTGGTGAATGCAGCACTGTGTGAAGACACTCAGGCTAGATATAAGTGAGTTACTGCCAGGGCTGGGGGTCAGTATTGCTGTGCTGGTGAGACACCATATTCCAGCTAATTAGCTTTGATGAGGAAGTGCCTATTTTGACCTCAGACAGCTCAGTTAAGTTTTCCTCCTGACATGGGCTAGCCCAAGCATCTCTATGCCATGTGGAGACAATTTTAGTGCCAGTGCAGCTGGGTCTGTGCCAGAGAGAGAAGACCTGCTCAGTTCATCTTATTTGCTCTACCCAGGTCGATTGCCAGGTCCTCTCACTACCTATTCTACCATTTTTCTTCTGGCTCCTGCTGACCCTCTTCTCCTCTGCAGAAATATAAACCCTACAGCTCCCTAAAGAACTTTTCATTAATATAATTTATTAGTTAAATCATTCCACTGACCTATTTCCCGTTCTACTAGCATGTCTCCCCATCCACTCAATATAATTGGTACAGCACCTGAACTCCGCTGCCGGGTTTTAAATGGCCTGACATATATCACTGAGTCACAGGATATTAAGACAAAGGTGAGAGGATTACTGGTGCGCTGCTGCTGGGATCAGATTGGATTTCTTGCCCAGCCACTGAAACATGTAGTTCTATAAAGAGGGTTCACGCAGGCTTGGTTTAGTCCTTGCTCAAAGCTTGACTGCTTGAAAACAACATGGGGGTTTCACTAAGGACTGGGGGCTTGGCTGTGTAAGGAAACCATCCTGTGTACGTTGTCCTGTTGATTTTTGGAAGGGAACAGTCTGTGTGAGGCTGTGTGGGATGCGGCTGGTGAGGAGAGCTGTGCCGACCTGCTCTTTCTGGAGCTGGCATTTCATCAATGCTCTTCTACTGCCTGGCCATTGTGAGAGCTGGCACTGGCAGCCTGGCCTCACCTGCCAGCCAGCACGTGGCCCCAGGCACTCCCATCCCTGTGATATCTTCTTTCATATCGTGGTTGTCTCCCCACTGATCCTCTTGTTTCTAAGTTTAAGGAAGTATTAAACACTGGGCTGACTATTAATTCTGTTGCATAGTCTTCTCCCCTTTTTGAGCTATAAAACATCAAAGGTTGCAAAACACAGCCACCGTCTTTGCCAAGAGACATCCATTCTGCCTTTTTGTTCTTTTTCCCGGGGAAAGAAAGCCTGCTGACATAATCTGCCTTGTTCAGGATCTTTGCAATTGGCTCATGTTTGTTTTGGGCTCCTCCTTCCATCCCCTCATCTTCCCTTGCCCCCCACCTCTTATCCAGGGGTAACCAGGGAAACAGGGAACCATGGCAACCTAAAGCAGCATAATTTGTCTCTGAGAAAAAAATATAAGCATGCAAAATCCCTTTAATGTTTATACCAGGCAACTGGGTCCAAATTGTCTCTTTTCCCTCCTCTTTGGAGCAAGGAAGTGATGGGATTGCATCCTCTTCGCTGGGGCTGTTGGTGCCAAGAGCCCCAGGTAATGCTCAGCTCCCACTACTTGCTTCACCCAGCCAAAGCTCAGCAACTTGTGCTCTCACAAAATTGATAGGGCAGCAGGGCCTCAGTTTCCATCAGTGTGGTGGTCCTGTCCTACCAAGAGCAGTTGGACATGCTAGGACAGCTCCCCACAGCATCTTGATCCTCGTTATTATCATGGGGACTTGACCACCCCATCACTAAGTGCTCCTCATTTTTGAATGTGTTTCTCAACAGGACATAGGGAAGTGCTTTTATTGCTAGTCAGAGGTGGAGAGCTTGGGCACAGGTGGTTTATGGTCCAGTTTTCAAAGCATGAGCCAACTGGGTGCTTCTCTGTAGCTCTGGACATCTTTTCCTTTTTGTGAAATGAGTCTGCAAAGTAGGAGGGAAAAGTGGGTCCTCCCAGTCCCACCTCATCAGGTTTCAAACTCTCAGGATAGGGGACAAGGCTTTCTCCCTGCCAGGCAGGGACAAGGACACAGAAGTCCAGAATACAGAATATATGTTTTTATTACTATTCACTGTAAGCTAATGATGGCATCAGAGCAGTGCTATCGTCCCTGCTTCTCCAAAAAGTGGGAAAGGAGGACAGCTGGGAAGGGAGGAATATGGTGTCTCCCGTCTCTCTTTCCCCTGCCACGATGCTTTCCCTTTTCCCCCAAAATGGGAAATGGAGTGACACTGTCCTGGTGCTGCTTAGTGCCCATCAGCAGGGCTGTGCATGGGGAGAGGAGGCAAGGGCTCTGACACCCTGCCTGGGGCGCACCGTCCTGGGGCAAAGCTCTCAGCCTTAGCTCCTGCTCTCTGTCACCTTGCCCTGCATCCAGGCCACTCTCCTCAGGGCATGATAGTAAGATCCCAGCTCCTCAGAAACCCCACAGCCACTCCTTCTCCAAAGGGATACTGCAAATGCTGTTCTTGGTGGAGTACAGGAGGTTTTTGATATCAGTTGTGGAAGCTACCCCTTACTGCTCAGAGGCCAAGTCAGCAAAGAAGTAACTGGCAGGTTTTGCTACTCTAAACGAGCACAGAGACAAACTGCTTGACTTCTAGCTTACTTCCAAAATAGAACGCTGGCTGTAAGTTGCCTTCTTTAGGAGAAGTATGATAACTGTAGTAATAAATCGTGCACATTTATTTTTGAGTTTGCAGATGGGTGAATGTTGAGTGATGGTTGGGAAGAAAACAAACAAACCCTGGCAAGCAGCTATTTTTATAGGATAGTTTTGTGTTGAAATTTCTATAAGTTGGCAACAGAGTCGTCATGAGACCTTTTAGCTAGATAAGACCATGCCAAAATCTTCAGGAAACATCTTGAGTGTTTAAATTTTTATTTACAAAAATGGGAGGAGGGAGGGTAATGAAGGCTCGGGGGAATGTCTGCAGAAGTACAGTGTCTGCTCTGTAAGGCACCAAATACTTTCTATTCTGTGGATATACATGGGACTTTTTCCAAATCTGCCACTTGCTAAGCTCAAATCAGGGTAGCTGTAAGTCAGGCCCTGCACCGGATTTGCTTGCAGGCTGGGGAGGGAGATGTCACCAGGCAGAGTAAGCGAAGTTCATGAACCTTGAGGACAAGCCTGGGATATCTCACCTTTAAGGCCAATGGGCATGCTGAGAGGAGACTGCAGCACAGTTGTTCTACAGAGAAGTCAAAACACTGCCAGTCACGTTGTCCCTGCCTCCTGCCTCCCTGCCAGCACCCAAATAAGGTCTGGTCATGGGAAGCATTGAGCCAAGAGGACGTCCGCTGCCTCCGTGACTGCAGCTCTAGGCCCACTCCTCTGGGAAGTGTCTTCTTTATCAATGTTTGCTGTTTGTGTTTCATGTCTAGGAAAAGTCTGGACTTTCTTAGACTTTGCGCTGTGTCATGGAAGTGCTGCTGTGTGGATGCCTGCATCTGTCTGTCCCTGAAGTCTACACTATGAAGAAAATATTTTAGAACTAAATGTTGGCTCATAAAGAAGAAGCATTTTGTACTTTAAAAAAGTAATCTAGAGCCCTCAATGCTGCCCTGGATAGCTTCTGGTTAATAAGACACGTCATAATTCTGTTCATTAGAGTTGTTCTGTTGAAATCTGCCATTTAGTCTACCAGCAAGGGGGAGGAAAGGGTTACCTGCTCTGTGAGAATGGAAATCTAAGGCAGGAGTTTTATAACTAGCTCTGTGATGTAAACATTAGATAGCAATGTCTCAAAACTAAACTATTTAAGCAGCTCCAGTTGCTACGTTAAATTGACTTTAGCACGTTTGTAACCAAAGGGACAGCTGCTTCCTGAACAGCCTTTCTTAACATTTATAAGGATTAACTGGTTTTGTGTTGAGATTGTTGAGATCATCTTGATGCATTTATTTCATTTTGATTTGTTGTCTCATTTTCTTTATGATGTCACCAACTTAGCTTTAGGAGCATCTTTTCTTTGATTTTATTCCCTCTGTTTAAACTCAATTTCTTTTAGTAAACAGGAGCCAGAGGGGGGTCAGAAATGGGATATTTCACTTCGTGACACAGGACTCAGCTGCCTCTGATGGACTTGTGTTTTAGCATAAGATGTGTCCTCCTAAGTTCCTCTTCTTGTTTTCTTCAGGATGTCTGAACTTTTTCCTTTGAGGCTCCATTTCTGTGACAATCTCCTAATTCCACTATAAAATATATCTAATCATTCCTTAGTCTGATGATACGAGGATGATAAGAGGACTGGAGCACCTCCCATACGAAGACAGGCTGAGAAAGTTGGGGCTGTTCAGCCTGGAGAAGAGAAGGCTGCGTGGAGAACTCAGCAGCCTTCCGGTATGTGAAAGGGGCCTATAAAGATGCTGGGGAGGGACTCTTCATTAGGGACTGTAGTGGTAGGACAAGGGGCAATGGGTTTAAACTTAAACAGGGGAACTTTAGGTTAGATATAAGGAAGAAGTTCTTCACAGTGAGGGTGGTGAGGCACTGAACACATTGCCCAAGGAAGTTGTGAATGCTCCAACCCTGGCGGTGTTCAAGGCCAGGCTGGACAGAGCCTTGGGTGACACAGTTTAGTGTGTGGTGTCCCTGCTCATGGCAGGGGGGTTGGAACTAGATGATCTTAAGGTCCTTTCCAACCCAAACCATTGTATGATTCTATGATACCACTTGCAACCAGGGAGAATGTATCTGCAGTACGTATCCAGGCACAACCGGCTGGGATACATGTGTCCATCATTATCTGGTGTGTGTAATCATTGGCTGGGTGTTTCTGCCCATGCAGAGGGCTCAAGTGTGTGCTCCTGATGAAGAGGAGGAGGAGGAACTCAGCCCTGATGAGAACTCCTGGAGGTTTGGTGCTGGAGCTGGAAGGCGTGAGAAACGATAAGACATTGATGAGGTCTCTGAGTCAGCACAGACGCACCCTCGCCACACTGCCGACTGGACTACTCGCTCTCCCACATGTTTGTTCCCTAACTGATCTCCTTGACTCATCCCAAACCCGGCTGATACCAGAGATAGACAAACTACACACCACGGCCCCTTCGTCAGCCTGTGGTGCACCTTCTGCTGCCCTAACTCCTGCATCGGGAGTAACACAGCAATGAACTTCTCTTTGCCAAATTGGAAGGAAAAAAAGTTGAAAACATTAGGAGTGTAATGAGGAGATGGGATCCTGGAGAGGAAAAGTGAGTTATGAGAGCTCCTGGGAGAGGAAAAGGTGGGGGGATTTTTTAAGAGATGTTGCCTGTTTGTGCATTGGCACCAGTCCCATATTTCAGTGCTGGAGATGTGCTCACGATGAGTGAAGCAGCAACTTCTGTAGCAGCAAGGAAATAGTAGAGTCTTTCAGCTCTCTGTGGCTATGTCAAGTTTTCGCCAATGCTATTTTTGTTTTGTTTGAATGCCACGTTGGCATTTCACCTTGCCCAATTAGAACAAAAGGACCGGCATGGTGCCCACAGGTACCTCAGTCTTGCAGTTCTGTGAGCATCACCAATGCAGCCAGTTCCTGCTCCTCACTGGTTCTTAGTTCAGCCATTTGGCCCCAAACCCCAGTCTCCTAATCTCCCCATGGCAATTGACTTTTAACTAATGTGCTGTGAGGTTGGTGCAGCTGTAGCAGGCATGGAGATAAAAGTGAACTTGGGGAAGGGTGCAGAACACTTCCCTCTTCTTCCCTGGCTTCACGTAGCCTCAGACAGTCTTAGGCACTTGTGAAAAATCTATTTCCCTCTTCCCCTGAATTTGCAGGGGAAAACAAGAGAGACACTTTGCTGCTAATTGAGAGTAACACAGGGAGTAGATCTCACCTCCCAGCACACACTGCAGGAGCCCAGTGGGAATTGAGGCAGGTCCAAGCAGGCCACAAATGGGCTTTGGTGCGACTTGACAGCAGATGAAGGTGGAGATGGGGTTGATCCAGGTTTGACAGGCACACAGGAGCTGGATCTGGGACAGAAATGTCCTAAGGAAGATGAGTAGTAGGAGAATAGGAGCTGAGATCCTTCAGGGGAAATTGGGATGTGTGGTGAGAGGGTGAGGCTAGGAGATTGAGATATTAGTGATGGGGGTGGAAGGCAAAACCATAGTAAATGAGAATGAGGTGTACAGTGTGGGTATATGTACTCCTATGCGCACACACTGGCTTGCAAAAAGGTCTCCAGAAGCCCTCCTTTCAAGCTGAGGGAACCTGAGCTTTTCTTTGCACCTTGGCTTGAGGACCCCTCGTGCAATGGACCCACCAACTCTCCTGGAAAGAGGGTCGAGGTTCTATGCTGTGGTCAGCATAGACAGCTGTAATGAAGCCAGGACAGAACTGATGTGCTCCGGGACATGGTCTCGGCGGCGAAGAGTCAGGCCATTCACAGGCTGGGACCTGCCCCATGGTCCCTGGCCCCGCTTCACACTCACCTGCTGGTGTCACACACACAATGTCAGCAAAATGCCGTCAGCAAAATGCTAATAGTGCCTAATCCCAAATACACCTAATCCCAAATAACTCCTTGCAGTCTTTACTCTCTAAACTAAATCCAGTGCCTCAGCCTTATGCTGCCTCCAGCCCTCACTTGAGGTAATGTACGACTCTGGTGGTCTCTTCTGCCTTCAGACAGGTATGAGGGGTGGGTCTGTTCTCCAGGAGGGTGACAGGCTCCACTGGAGTGGGCTGCAGAGGTGCATCACCCTATAAACACAGGAGGATTACAGCTGTGGCCTGGAGATTATATCTACTCTGTCTGTTCAATGTCCAGGTTAGTCTTGCTGCTCGTAAATCCAGCAGCTCCAGGTTTTAATTCTCAGTGTTCCTGCCTGCTCTGTGAACTGGACCAATAGCCTGTCTGAGGAAGACATTGATCTCCAGCATGGTATTCCAGTACTTACAAGGAGCTTTGCTCATGACCAAGGTGTTCATTCAGTTGCACTTGCTCTCAGAAGCAAGGAGAGCTGCCAGAGCAGACTTCCCTCCTCTAATCAGCAACCCCCAGCATTTTATACCAGCCATAGCATGGATGCCACTCTGTTCCTTCTGCTCTTCACTTTCCTTGCCTGGGGGCAAATGCCCACTAGTCTTCTTTCATGTATGAATTTCAACAAGGATATCCTGAGCAGCACCTACTGGAGGCAGCTCCCCTTTCCTACTGCTCTGGCCGTTATGGTGCTGATACAAGGTGCACGTGAAAGGCCCAGCCTGAGAGTATGTGCTGCTGCTATTGCACCTTGGGAAACTGAATTCATTGCAAAGCCAAGACACGCATGGAGAAAGATGTCCACTTTAATTTCTGCTGCTCTGGGAGGCAGAGACATTCATCTGAATTGGGTCAGCTGCAGGACATGTAGCTGGGAGGCTGCAGACTTTCCTGCTTACCAACTCACAACGTGGGCATGGGCTTTTGTGTCACAGGCTCTGCCTGTGCTGACAGAAGCTGGTACTGGCAGGGCACAGGTGAAATTTCAACTTCACCTGCTGTTAAGGCACATGAGCTCTGCTTTATTCTTTGTGGCTTCTAAAAACTAAGGGAAATCTCTCGTTCAATGTCATTCCCGCTGCAGTCAATGGAGGTGGAAAATCCCTGATTAAAAACCACTGGAAGGGTATGCAGTTGTGTAATCCTGGACCCTTGACTGTACCACCCTGTATCTGCAAACTTTACCTTTGCCCTTCTTTTTACTTTCTTTAACTTTCCATCCATAATTTTCACTTACTCCATTTTTCCACTCACTCTGCAGCTGAAAGGACGCAAGAATTCTTATGATCAAATATTCAGGATGCTATTTAAATAGGCAGCTGTATCTTAGAGATCATTTGCTTTGCTATGTTGCGAATGTTGCATGTTGTATCATGTAGTGTGCGTTGTGGATATGTGTTGCATGGGATCTGGGATAGGCCCCTACTTGTCACAGGTGGCAGGATATAATCACACTGGACCAGATTTACTTCTCCCAATTCCTCAGCAGGGCTGGATTTTTTTGTGAAAGCAGTATATTTGCACATTATTCACAATTACAGGGATATCTGACCCAGAGCCAGAAAAGAAGGAGTTGTCATGATTCTAAAATTCAGTCTCAGTATTTATAATAACGTTGAAAGAGAAGCACTTAGATGGCTGTAGCCCCTCTATTCCTTATCACCTGCTTAGGTCTATTGGTAAAATAACCAGATCAATCCAGACTATCCTACAGCCTCATGTGAAGGAACATGCAAAACTCCAAATCCAGATTCCAATCTGTTTGCAAATGACAAGTTTATGTAGTAAAATGCCCCACTAAACCCTTGTATTCAAACAACCCTTCCACCTGGATGTCCAAAATCCTGGTCCAAACCAAAGCTGAGAGCTGGGGCACTGAGCAGCACTGTGGTATTTCCAGAAGATGCTCAAGGAAGTTTCCTCCAGATCCTGAACCCACGAGGTTCCAGATGATGCTGGGAGACATGCCTGTTTGGCCAGCTCTTTGTGTGAACTTCTGCTTGGTGGGATGAATTAGGCACTTAATGGCTACAGAAAGGCTTTGGAAATAAAAGTTTATATTTACACAGCACATTTCATCCTGAAGGACCCTAAATCGCACTGCACAAACTTTACATAAACAACAGAACTGAAGTGCAGCCGTGTCAGGAACGGAGGGTGGTAGCCAGCTGGCATATATTAGCAGGACGAAAATAAGATACGTGACTATTTTTGGCCAAGGACACCATGGTAAACCCCTCTGCTGCGAAAGTGCCTTCAAAACTTCAAAGTGCAGTTCTGCTCTGTATAGTGATTGTTGATAATAAACCTTTTGTAGTCAATCGACTTGTTCCCAGGAACATCTGGGGAATTCACTCGCTAAAGTAAGGTTTTGCTATGTTTTGTGCCTGCTAAAGCTGCAGAGTTTCCTCACCCGAGCCCCATTTGCAGACCTGTAAGCCTTTCTCATGCAGCCCTCACTGCTGAGGGTGGTGGGTCCGGAAAAAGCCACTCTGGCCTTTGCAGCTGATCTTCCCTTGAGCTGGCAAGCCTGGAGATGCACATTTTCAGTTGTCAGCTGGGCAAATCTGTGAGTTGATTAGAAAGATTTCCACCATGGCCATCAAACTAACTGTTTGGAATACAGCTGGCCTTTAAATACTGGCGTGGAGCAGCCAGGACATTTGAAGGTCTTGCTACAAAGCCCTTCACAGCACAAGCTGTGCAGCATCTCTTGCGTCTCTTTGGGCTGCACATTTCACAACACTGCAAGGTGTAATTCCTTACAGTAACATCACTGTTGAAATGCATGGTATTTTTACAGACACATGTTTACTTTGGGGCCAGGGGGTGTCTATACTTAGAGAGTGCATCATGTATCAGAGAACTCTGAATAACCCTTCAGGATAAGTTGCCCCTGTGGGCATCCTCCCATATCTTCCTGCTGTGTCGCAGCTGGTGCTCAGCAGCTGGATTCTTGCATATAAGCCATCCCCTGCTCCAGCACCCACCCTCCTGAGCCAACCTGTTGCATTGTTACTCCATTTAAGTGCTGCTATAGCACTCCCTGGCATTATTCTGATTCCAGACTACAGTCCAGCCCAGTTTGGGGGATGTGAACAATACAGGGACCGTTCCCAAAGAGGCAGGATGGACATAGAGAGTTTAGTCGTGCCGCTTGCCTGTACGGCCAAGGAAGAAGTCCCCAGTCCGTGGCCTTTGAGAACCAAGCACCCCTTCTGCAGCACACTGCACATTGGGTGGACGAGGAAGGAAGGAATTATCCAGGATCCAGCTGTCTTTCAAGGAACCTTCCAAGATGGAACACAACTCTGCTGGACCTCAATTTGACATAATTTGGGGCCACAGCCATCCTTCCTGTCTCCATCCCCTGGCACCAGCACTGGCACCAGCACCACCACACCATGACTGGGAAACAGAGCTGGTTTGTCTAAAGGCTCATCATTTTTCCCCATGGTGTTAGCTTTCAGCCAGCTCAGCTCCTTGTGCCAGCTCTCTGGGTGTGCAAGGCCTGTATATCCATGGCTGGAGGGGAGGATGAACCCCACGCCAGCCCCATTTTAAATTGGTTTATGCCACTGTGGAACAACCCCACATTACGATCTCTCCCTACAAACATGGGCTGCAAAAGGGAGCCTGCCTGCCTCAAAGCTAGCTCCCTATCCTCTTCCCTGCCTCCCTCTCCCACCACCCCATCGCCATGCTCAATCCCAATACAGCCTGTTTGCCTGCCAGCCAGCCCACCTTTGCCAGTGCAACACTACATAAAACTCACACAAGCACTTCCTATTGCCAACAATTTTGAAGTGGCATTTCTCTATCAGAAGAGCTGTAGGAAGTCTGAGCAGGACATACACTGCAGACTGATACTAGTAAGGCTTCAGTATAGTTAGTTCCACTAGTCTTCAAATTCACAGCAAAGCAGCATTAAGGGCTGTTGGGACTCAGAGCAGGGCTGCAAGGGAGTCATATGGCATTTTGGGTGCCCAAAGTGTGGAGCTCCTGGCTGCCTCCCTTGGGATTGCAAATTCATGGCTATCTCTTCCCACCCAAGCAGAACATCAGCCAAGCCTTTCTCATGGTCTAACAGAAATGAGGATCTCAATGGGTTTCCTCCAACCTTTGTGGAAACATGGTTTTCTTTTCCTCTCATGATTTGTTTGTCCTACAGCACAGTCTGGACTGCAGCCAGCATGTTCCCTATGGCAGAAGTGGCTGCCCCTTCCCCATGACAGCTGAGGATCCTGCTCAGGTCCAAAATCATGTGGAGGAGAGGTGATAAGGATTCACTGTTTCATGAGTCTTCCAAAAGTGGTGCAAGGCTCCAAGGGTGGCACCTGAGAGTGGGACGGTGAGTCCTTTCCCTTAACTCAGCTGCAGTGGGGAAGGGACAAAGTCTGCCCATGACTTCTCCAAGCCTTCAAGATCTGTGCCTGAAGCACCCTGAGAGGACCTAAGAGGGAAGAAAGGGAAAAACAAAGAAGGAGATGGTTGGAAACCTCATTTGAGCTCTGAGAAATGCGGAAATATGCGTGATGCTCTGGGAGGAGCACAGGCTGGGGAATGCAAGACACCTCTCTTCCTGATCAAAGAACCAGTGCAGAAATGGTTCATGGAGGCGGATCCACCTTTGATGCTGTGAGCAGATTACAAAGCCATGCCACACCAGTTCCAAGATTCCTAGATAGGGAAAGCTGGTCACACACACTGGAAGACTCTCCACAATGTGCTTGGTATACCAAAGTCTCCCTTGTCCTTTAATTTAGCCCCCTTGCCTTTGTTCTGTTTGCAAGCATTAAAGAATTACACTTTCCAGGGGGAAAAAAGGTTTTGTCTAATATTTGTCTTAATTTTAAAGCTGATTTTTACTTTTTTGGAATGCACCAGCACTATCCAACACGTAGCCCAATACATAAAATTAATCATGACCTAGAAAAGGCCTACGAAGCTTGTGGAACAATGCTGCGGGCAGGGAGGGAAGCCCCACAGGCCAGCACTGAGGCACTCAAACTGGTTATGCACAAGTTCCACAGTTTTATACATTCATGAGTGTACTCAGGCACTCAGGAAAAAGATCTCACTGAGCAAAAGTGCAGAGCCTGACCCTGTTCTCCAGCCCCTGCCTCCAACACAGACCCTGCAGGGAAATGTGCTGTGCTACTGCTGATGTTTCCCCCAAGCAGACTCATATTCATGATGGTATGAAAAATTAATAAGGAGTACAGAGTGCATTAACAGACGCTGACATGTCTCCCACAGTTAATTGACATCCACCAGTCTATTTAAAATGAATAAAGGCTTGCCAAGCATGCAGAACTTGCACCTCATGGCAAAGGAAATGTCCCACACAGCTCAGCAGGTCATGTCACCATGTCAGTGATGCCATGTACCACAAATCATGACAAATATTCCTAGTGTTGTGTCAGGCCTGTATCCAACATGTTGCTCTCAGCATCAGTGTAGGAAGTCTCTGTGATGGTTGCTCTGGAAATTGCCACTCTAATGGATACATGACACAGGCTACTAAGACAGCCTAGAAGTGTCTGAGCCTCTGCTGTCCTGCCAAAGCAAGTCCCTCTTTCTTTCTGGTGCAGCAAAAAGGCAGCTGTAGCTGCCTTCAGCTCATGAATCCCAGCTGATGTCTCCATACAGCTTGTGATGATGTGGAGCGGCTGTCCTGTTGCTGCTCCTGCAGTCATTAAATGGACTTTTCTGTCATCCAGATGTCCCACCAACAATCTTACTCAGACATGTAAAGACAGTGCAGACAGGACCTTCTAGAAACTAAGGAGGAAATCCTGGCACTTCTGATGACACTCTTAAGTGGGATGCCAGTACTCTTTTTTTTAGCAGTGGAGGCAGGTGACTACCAAGACCTCTGTAAGCATTTCATGAGGCCTGAAGTAGAGCAGACAACTCGTAGATGAAGCTTAACGGGAAAGCTGAAGGGCTTGAGATACCATCAGTGGCACGGCCTGAGATGGGACTGGCCCAGGTGAGCAAGAGTGGTCTTGCACTTGTGCAGTCTGCCCCACTAAGGACAGGGCAGGACCCAGTCCTGGGTACTTGGTCATATTTATTAACTCCAAGCTTTGGTTCAGGGATAACAACAGCAAGGGCTGTGCTGCCAGCCAAGCCAGCGAAAATAGGGATCCTCACAGGTGACACTAACACCCTGGGACATGGGGACTTGCACATGCTACCCTGACAGCATCTTTCTGGATGGTGATGGCTGGGTGCTTTTGATTAGGCAGTCTGATGTGGTAGGTCTCAGGTGAACCACATGTGGAAAAGTGCCTCCTCTCACCTTGAAGCAGGACCTGTAGGCCAGTGGTGGCCCTCAGCATACCCCTCTCTCACCAGGAATGGAAAGCCTGCGATGAGGAGGAAAGACACTTGAAAGGCAGTTTTTCCAGGAGAGCACAGCTCAGCCATACTGAGCTCCTTCCACTCCTCCTCTGCATCCTTGTTCTGGCACTGCTGCTGGTGAGGAAGAGGAAGACAGAAAAATGACAGACAAAATTGCATGGGAGAGTTGTGCCCAGTTGGAAAACACATCAAATACCACCACACTGATTGCCACCTACACCCAGTTACCAGCCCAGTGACCTCAGGAAGAGCTGGTTTGTTTGCAGTGATCTGTTGGGAACTCGAAGCGTGATACCACCCCAAAGGCGAATCACATGGGTTTGATAGCATGAACGTCTGGGTGGAAATCAGTGACTTCTGGCTACACTCTGTCCTCTGCCCCACTGGTGCCACAGCAGCCATCCCACAGCCCAGCAGCTCCATGGGGTACTGTGGGTTCCCAGCTCACTGTACAGGCTAAAGTGTCTCCCTTCCTTTCTCCAACAGAAACAACAACTTGGGAAGTGAAAGCTGTGTGTTCATTTGGAGACTGCTCCTGCATACTAGTTTATATGAAGCAGTTACATTGCTGCACCACACTTCAAAGTAAACTCCTTTGTGTAGCCAGCTCTGAAAAGAAAAGACCATCTCCCTACGTGTCGGCTGAGACTTGGACCTGCACTTCTGAGGGAGCTACCAACTCTTTTCATTTAGGCCATGGAGCTGCCTCCTTGAAAAGGTACCAAGCACCACTTTGATTTTCAGTTTCTAGTCTCTACACAGGGGCTGAATCAAAGTAACTTAAATCGTGGCTTTGATTCACATTCCCAGAGCTGGCTTAAGATGCAGTTTCATGGGCTTCCTGCTACTTGTTACCGTCTGCTTGCTGGAGATTCAGGCCTCCCTGGCCGAGCTGGTGGACCAAGATGTGTGCGTGTGCATCTCTAGGCTTTGATGTTCACAGCTTCTCAAGGCAGTATTGAAACGCAGGCACTCATGATCAGGAATAATGGTGAGATCTGATGAATTAACATATGCCTTGAAATGCTCTCATTCTGTTCTCCAGGATAACATGCTCAGTATTCTAGTTTAGCAGTGTTTACACATACCCTATCCAGTTGTTTACATCATACTTGGTAATTACCTTCACAGAGCTGTTTGGTTGTTTCTGGGGATGATGTAATCTTTGCTTGTACTGCTTTGCCCACAGTTTGCTGTATTGAAGGGCTTTGGAATACTTCCTCTGGTGATTTTATTTCACTGGGTCTTTAGCAAAAGCCATTTTCTCATCTAGCAGTGCCCAGAACTTTTGTCTCAGGAAAGAATATGGGGACAGCCGACTTCCTGCCATTAAAGAAGCCTCTCATTGTACAGCTGGAGTTGAGACAAATTTATTCAATCCATACTTGCTACAAAATAGGTTAGATCTTCAGCTGTGCTAATGCACTACTTAGTCTCAAAAAGTGGGGACAAAGGTTTAAACAAACCTTTAAGCTGCCCTTCAGGTCTTTTATTTTTCAGAGGTCCTGGGGGCTTCCGTCGTAGCCCATGTGTAGTGTTGCATCAGTTAGCCCAGGAGGGATAAACTGGTGTGTCTCAAAGCCTGGATGTGTCCCATCAAGTCTTCTGGGGCAGGTGTATGGGTGCAAGTGGGGTCATATAGCACCCCTTGTGCACAATCTGGGTGCTGGAAGGGGGCCTAGGCACAGATAGGACAGGTTCAGTTCAAATTCGATGCCTGGTCAGGGGATGAGAGGAAGATGCAAGCAAGCATTTAACTATGGTCTGTCTCTGCCAGAGATGTTCTTAATTGGAGGCAGTGTCGTGAAGTGAATGGGTCACTGCAAAGGGTGTAAGGTGACATTTTTCCCCAGTTCTATCATTTGCTTGCTAGGTGACCTTCAGCAAATCAGCCACCTACTTAATGCTATTGGTGCAGTGTCTATGTGATGGGTGTAGAACAATCTACCACCAAAACCACTCTGAGATCCACCAGTAGAATGTGATATTTAAGGCCTCTTTGCTCCTCCTGCCCAAATCTTGATTTCTTTCTTATCAGCAGATAACAAATCATGGGATGAGATGGAAAGTGTCCCCTTCTCCTCCAGCTAACCCAAAGCCCTCTGGCTTAGGCGTGCTGCTGGGGTGTGGGAGAGGAGAGTTTGAATTCCCTGGGGCTGTGGAAGAGCTGTGACAAAGGCTGGCAGCCCTCATGGCTAGTCCAAGGAGTCCCCACCCCAGGCGTTTACTCAGCACTTGTGCTGGTCATCATTATGCCTCAGTGAGCTGGAAGAACCAAACCTCCCCGTGCCCCAGCCCCTCCAGGGTGAAAGTCCAGCGTCCTCCCACAAGTAGCTGGTGGAGGCAGGGGTGTGGGAAACTGCCCTGGTTTGCACAAAAGCAGCCGAGATGAGCACCCCTGGTGGGGGTCACCAGCTTTGCTGGGAGGGAGGGACAGACCTCGGGCAGAGGGATGGGAACAAAGAGCTAGGAACCTGTGAAACCACACCTTGAACTGGCTCTGGGAATGCAAATCAAAGCCATGATATAAGTTAAATTGGTGCAGCTACTGTGTTCAGATGAGCCCTCTAATATTTGAGGTGCCAAAGGCCTCAAGGGACTATTACATTAGGTAAAGGTTACCAAAGGGCTGGTTGCTCCAGACTCTTCTTGCCCTTGGCAGGCAGGGGGACACTGTGCAGGGATGATAGGGTTGTCTCTGACTCCCTTTTATGAGGGTGCCTTCAGATGAACCATGGAGGTAGCTTTCTGACCCTTTTCTTCCATGAAAATGACACAATGGGAACCAGAAGCTCACCTGGCCTTTTTTTCTTTAACTTTTAGAACGATTAACACAGATTTACGTTTGAGAAAGCAGGCTAATTCCAGTCTAAAGTGTATGACAATTCCCCCTGGCTTCCAGGAGGGTAACATCATAACCCATTATTAGCTGTGCCAGTTACAGTTATTTCCTTCCCACATTTCCTTTCAGGTGTCAGACTAGAATGCAATTGCTTTTCTTCCTGAGAAGGCTATTTTTAAAACCGAAGCATAGAATGTTATTAATATAGTAGGTGTTGTATTGTGCAGCCCATTCTATAATGGGGTGTTTACAGCGCCGATGCTCTTACCCAGTCCATTCGTAATCAGAAGTAATAGTACCACTTCACCACTTGCTCTGCTTGAGGATGCTGCAATAAATCCTGATGAGGCATAGCCTGGCTGCAGCTGGCGGGTGATGTAGAAGCTTTGTGCATTTTTACTTCTTTAATGTTTATAGCTCTTTTACGTTATATGAATATTGCCAGTCCTGTGGACTCAGCCCTCATGAGTCAAGCCTCAAAAAATAATGAGGTTTTACAAAATGTACACATTTGAAGCATCTTTTATGGGCCTTCAAATGCTTCAGCCTTTGTGTCATGCTGTCAGGCTTCCCTCATTTTCCTATCATGAGCTTACTTTAAGGACGGAAAAAGAAAGCTGACATTCATATATGATCACCCGATTCCAACAGCTGGCCCCTACCAACACCACCTGATATCATGAAACTCAAGATAATGCTGTAAGAGCAGTCAGCACAGTCAAAGAGATCCTCATCTGTGTGACAAGCCAACATTGCTCAGCTAAAACAGTGTCATGTAGAGCTTATACACCCCTGGTTGTCTGTGGGAATAAAAGCTTTCACCTCCAGCTGTTTGCTGCCATAAACTCCCTGCATGGGAGGAGGAATGAAGGGTTCATTTTGGAGGTGTTAGGAACAGAAGCCACTGGCAGACACAGCATGGACTGAGCAGAGCAGAGCACATGCGCATGCCACCCTTGAGTTGTTGGCAAGGAAAGTTCAGCAGCTCACACTCCCCAGCCACCAGCTCATTGCCGTTGCCTCCTCCACCAGTGCAAGTGTCTGCAAGGTTCAACATGGAGTGGGTAAGGGAATTGGTCCAGGTTAAAAATAACCATGCCTCTCCATCCCTCCATCCCCTTCTCCTCCCAACTTTAAAGACTTACCTTAAACCAGGATCAGTTTCGGGCTCAGTGGCTGGCACCACAGCAGTAGTGATGACATGCTCCAGGGGTAGTGGAGTTGCAGAGTGTTGTGAATGGGAGGCATCACTGTGAGTATCAAAGAGCTTTCTTAGGACCGATTACAGACCAAAGGGTATATGTGCATAGGAGATGGAAAGAAAGGAATGAAAATCAGAGAAAGGGAGATGTGTCATCTCTAGTGGAAGTAAGAAGGAAACTAAGAGTTAGAAGTGGTGTTTGTTGGAAAGGCAGGTTTGGCTTTCTTGCAGTGCTCAGAGAGACATGACTTTGAAGGGCATTTTCATAAATGAGGAAGGCTGCACCTAAGAAATGTCTGACCCTGGCATCAGTTCCTTTTAAAACCCAAACATAGCCCCAAAATTAGTTTGGGACTTCACTGCAATGATGGGCAACTGCAAATGGATTTGACTCTGTATTTGGTTCATTTCTTAGCACTAGGATGCCGGACTGCTCGGGTTGAGACTGGTGACCTCAGGAGCTATTCTAAGAGCAGACCTAACAAAGGGGGCTGGTGGGGAAGCAGTGTGGGAGCATCCACTTCTGTCCTTGCTTGGGTAATGTCCCTGTCTCAGTCCCAGTGGTCACTGGTTCCTTTCTGAAGTCTCTAGAGCTCCTGGGCCCCAAACTTACACATGTTTAAAATTATGGCTATTTTTCACTCTACTACCAATGATAGTTGTCCCATGCTAGTATTCCCCATCGATATGTTTTTCCACTCTTATTGTACTCATTCTTTCTGTTCCTTCTTTATCCCCATCTCCCTTAGATTTCTTATCCCCTTACTCATTAGCCCTTTCCCCCTCTATCATTTCTACTCTGATGAGCCTTTCCTGACTCAAAAACTGCATTTCTTAACAAAACACACCCAAGCGGGAAAGTTAAGATTAGCAATTCTACTGTGTGAATATTTCCCTGGGTATGATCTATAAGCATGGTGCAAGAGCTCCCATCATTGCTTTGCCATATATTTATAAGACAGAGTATTACTTTCCCACAGGGCTCCATCTCCTTTATCTTTTAAAAGTGTCCCCTGGTGACAGAAACTACATTTCCCTATCAGTATGTACAATTTCTAGCATGTCTTATCTCTCCTGCAATACGAATGCTGTGTGATCATCAAAAAAATACATACAGCCCTCATTGCCTGCAATCTTAGAATGTGTGGAGATGTTCATAAGCATGTCTTTCTAATGACTGCCAACTTAGCTAGCACTAAGGAACTCAGAGCATCCTCCAGGGGTGACAAGGTGCCCTTATCCTCATATAACATATGAACAACAGTGACGTGCCACAGGACATATCACGTGTCCCTGCGGACACGGTGAGGGGAGAACCAACGTCTGCTGAACCCTTGTGCTGTGCTTTGAACATCTGGCCTCATTTTCCATCCCCTATGGCAGTGGGAAGTGGGACATGACTTCAGACAGGAGTAGAACCAGAGCCTACACCAGCCAAATGATTTTATGAGTCCCCTGAACACAGCCATGGCATCCAGTGAACTGGGAAGGGGGAAATGAGAGGGGAATAATATAAAGTCCACCTCTGTTTGCTGACATCCTTTATTTCTTTTGTAAATAATGCTCTCAGCCAGTGTTTCCCAAAGGGGGAATCTGGAAGGAATCACCATGTCCACATGGACTCATATAAGAAAGGAAGCAGCTGGTCCCTGACATTTATTGCTGTACTCCAGCTTGGAAACCTTGGTGGAAACACTGCACAAAACAACATTTCTCTGGGTTATTTTAATCCTCCCCCACTTTGTTCAATTAAGTAATTAATAATTCAAGGGAAAAAAATCCTCTGAGAGTTCAGTTCACCCACGATGGGGAATGCTGGAGCACAAGTGGGGCTAAGGTTGAGGTGCTGTCAGATGCAGGTTTATTCCTGTTCTTATTTTAGCTGAACCAGTTCACCCTCGCCAGCAAACAGGTGATAAGCACCGTGTTTATAGCGAGTATCCCAAGTGGCACAGCTGTACTATGGATTAGGTAACGTCACTGACTCACCGAAGAGTTATTGGGCCACCTTGTCCCTTCCCTTGCCAGGGCAACTGCGTACACACCAACGGGCTTTGCATGCACTAATCAAGCTTCACAGCTTTTCTGTGGCTAGGGGTAATTATAAGCATTTTTCAGATTAAGGGGCTGAGAAAAAAATCTTCCTCCCAGAGACATCAAATAGTTTTCTCTGACTTTTCTAGGAGTGCTGAGAGCTCCTTTCAACAAGCCAAACCCTCACAGGTTCAAGCAGGAATTATCATTCAGTATCACCACGCCTAGGGAGTTCCTGGCTAAAACTTCAATACTTACTTGGATATCAGGCACCTAAATCCAAAACAAGCCAAAAATAAGTGAGGTTTTAGTAATCCTGCTGTAAGAATAAGATACACACCTAAAGGGCCCATTGTGTTAATCCCCAGGATTTGGACCTCCTTCAATAGATTTGGAAAGTTGCTCTCCATTCTCATTTAGTGCAGGTGGGGTTTCAATGGATGTACTGACCTACCCAGATGGGCAAGTCCATGATGGATTTTAGGGGAGCCAGCATGGAACTTTCTCTGCTTGTAACAACTGCTAAAGCTATACAAACACGAAGTATGTGGCTAAGGTAAGCCCAGGGAAGAGGAGGTCTGGATGTTCTCTTTCAGAAGACTTATCCCAGGCATTCAGTGATTTTTCCCAGCCTGTGCTCTCAGCTGAGCCAGCGCACAGGAGCTTCTGTCAGCCACAGATATTTTTTGCTTTGGTTCAGATTGAAGGGACTTGCTTTCTATTATTTTACATCATCCCTGGTCACAGCAGAGACCAGTAGCTGCTCTTGTAGAATATCAATAATCATGTAAAGCTGGTGAACAAGCCATGAAATGGGAAAACCTCTATGGGTTGCTACAAAATGGCCTTTTAATACCCACTCCAAGTCCCCTCAGATGGGATCTTCGTAAAAAGCATCAAAACTCAGGTGAGATTTTTAGTCGAAACACAACTCCACTGAAATCATGGGAAAGAAATGCTCAGTGATTTCACTCTCACCAAGATTTGGGTTTGCCATAGGGAGACTAATTATTGTTCACTGTAGCCAATGGAAAGAACTGTAATAATATGAGCCTGTGGTTTGGCTTCTGGTGTCAGTACCGCTTTGGACTGGCTAAAGCCATTGCTGTTTACCCTGTCCCCAGGAGCTGACAACTCATGCCTCTCTACAGCCTTCTGGGTTACGCCAGCCCGACTGTTTGTGTAACCGTGCAGTAAACCACCTAGGAAACAACCCTGCAAACTGATATATGTTCCCTGGCACAGTTCACCACCTGGCTGCACAAATGGCTGTGCCTGCCCAGCAGAGAGGTGGCACAAGGTGGTGGATGAGCAGGGCAAAGCAGCTGCTCAATGCTGTTACTGAGAACGTGTTCCCCTTGGAAGATGCTCCCAGGTTGGTCACACAAAGGGGCTGAGCTATGTCAACAGGCGCTGTGGAGAGGGTCTTTGCTTTGGCTGTTTTGCTTGTGTTGGCTCTAGCATTTGGAGGCTTCACTGGAGTGACTGATCTCACTAACCTGGCAGAGAACTAAGCTGGCCAAAAATAAAGAGCTAGTTTTCTACTGGCCTGTTAGATGGCTTAGCTGTCTTGTATGATCTCAGCCACAGTGATCAGATCCTTGATCCGTGTTACTTATACAATGACACACGGTTGTATCTGTGGCTTTCCCCATGCTTGGTGGAGACGATCCACGTTTACAATAGAAATATCAGAGAGCAGAAGTCAAGAATGTGGTGACTCATTATATTCCTTCAGCATTACTATATTGGTATTTTGTTTATTGAGGTCTTCCATTCCAGTTTGAGATACAACACAAAAGCTGTTCCCTGTCCTTTTCCAGGACTGCTGCATTGTGGACTTCTGCTGAGAGGAGTTTGTATGTCCTCCACTTGTTAATCCAAGTCTTTTATTGAGTTGAACGTACCCGTCTCATGCAACACTCCCAGCAGATTCACTTTCGTATCATTCAAAAGCAGCATAGCCAGGGGTGGTTTTTTTCCTAGTTTCTCCCTTGTGACTTTGAATGCTGAGCTTCAGCCTGAAAAAATATTTACAGCTGTGTTATATAAACTAATGAAAAACAGTGTTTAAAATGAAAGTGCTGGCACGACTTTATGGAGAACAGCAGTGGAAATAGCCATATGGCAATAAACAGGCTACCTGATATGGTTTATTGTTTAACTCCTTGCTTCCTTTTAGAAACTTAGGTTTATGTTTTCAAACGCCTAAATCCTCTGAGATGCATGCATGTGTTGGGTTAGTCACCTAAACCTGAATCTGGGTCCCCCTGTCCATTCTCCCCCTTGGAGTAGCTGAGTGAAAAAGGAGCCTTCTCAAGCAGGGCCTGCCTATGTTTCCATGTGCTTTACAGCACAGAACACACCATAAACAAAGCCTCGGTTTCTAACGTAAACAACCAGCAATTTTAGTTTTTTAAAAAAAGGCAAGCAAATTTGAAGGGTTTCCTTCTTGCAACGCTCCGTCAGGAAAACAGAGTGAGAGGGTTTATACTACTGCAGTGTTGCTGTTCTCATGTGTAGCTGTGATGGTTTCCTAGCCTGTGACTATAATGGCATGAAGAGATATTTATAACATGCTAGGAAAAACATTTCCTTTTTACAGCCCATCACAGTAGCATAATAACAAGCCTTGAAATCTGTCTCTCCTATATCCCAAAATCACTTGATGGAAATGATTTTTATATGCTGACTGTTGGCATGCATATTAAAGCCATTTCTAAGGAAAAGCTGTAAAACATATATCCGTACGCTGTGCTGTTCACACATGACTGCACAACCAGATTAGGCCACATGGCAGTAAAAATGCCCCTGCCTGGTCAAACTAGAGCTTCTGCAGTTGTTACTGCAACTGTAGCTGCTCTAGTACCAGAGCAAGGGTGGGAACAGTGTGAGTGCAGATAAGCCTTTACGGTAAATCAGCTATAACATGGTTTGGCTGCAGGCCCAAGTAATAACTAACCAGTTTTATGTTAATTATTTGCTATCCTTCTACATATAGCAGTACTTACCAGCCAGTACTAAGCATAAATGACTGCAGTGCGTAGTTGGCTTTCATAAAGTCTCTGGTTTTTTTATGTACTGCATTACTTTCTAATCGACAGTTGTGAATGATTCTGTTTTTTCCTTTTGCTCTGGCTTCTTCCTTGCAACCTCTCATGAAGTAATATTTTAGAATGTGTTAGTAAGGATAAAAGGAAACACTCATATGTTTGGATATTTCATTCCATAATTCCCTTGCATGTTATATGTTAATTCACCCTTATACACTGACTGCAAAACAGTCATTCTCTCCCAAGTACTCCAGTAAATCTGCTCCAGTTAGAATGTATTTTCATATCTGGAATGTAACCACTGAGAAAATGGGCAGCAAAACCACAGAGCCCCCTCCATCCTCCTCCATCCATCCTGAACACAAGTCCCCAGTCCTAAAATCACAATGCACCATCCATCAGGGAAGCCAATCCAGCTCTTTCTGGGAATGATTGAGAAACTGGCCCAGCTTTGAAATGTCAGCATATTTTTTCTCCCAGGGTTACTTATTTAAGCTGACATACCAAAGGGGCAGCCTGCAGCAGCAGTGGCAGGGCAGAGACAAATGTAAGAGAAAGGAATACCTGTAATTAACAGTGCCTTGATGCTTCACATAGTGGAGCCATGGTGTGAGACCTGTCTCCATCCCAAAAAGATCACAGTAGGAACCCACTGGCTATGAGACGCATTCACGCCCTAGACAATTCCACCAAGGAACTCTGCCACCTTCAAAATCTCAACCTAAGAAGTCGTTTACAGAGACTTACCTATGTAAACTTCTCTGACATTCTTGTTGCTCTAGGTCTTACAGCTTGGTTTCCACCATTATGAATTTTGATTCACCATCGTGACTTGTCTAATGCTTCAGGGTGTACACTTGGAAGGGTTGCTAGCATAGTTCTACATCACAAGTATCCCAGTGACCCCTGCAAGTGGGAGCAGACCAAAAGACTTCTTTGGCCAGAAGTACTGTATTGCTGGCACAACTTTTGGGTCACTGTATTTTTGTTTTTGCAGATGAAGGTAGAAGACTACCAAATCACAAATATGCATTCCTAATATCTGATGTACACCTTGCACAAGTATAAATGGCTAACAAAAAACCAAGACAGAAGACAATTAGGCCCAAGGGAGATAAGTTTAAGTAAATCTGCAGCCTCCTCTGGGAGGTAATTTGTGTGACTGTTAAACAAATCAGACACCATTGGAATTTCATAAATAACTTGGATTGATAACCAGATATTATCCCACCCAGATAACCATCCTGCATTATGTGTGTGGGATACTCATTGCTTCACTGATATTGCTAGAATGCAGGAGATATTGGAAAAAATAGTATTTTAATTACAATTGAAAGTAGATAATGGAAGGCAAAGGTATCACTAAGGTTCTTACAGACTACTCCAGAAAGTGCTGCTCTTGATAACAAGGGTCAGAGCTCACTGAAGAAAAATGTAAGGTGGACGAGTCAGAGGACATAAAGATAAAAATCAAATGGAAAACACTTTGAGTCAGTCTGACAGCTTGGTTTATAAAGTTTCTTGCGAATGAATATGGTTGACAACTTTTCTGCTATTACAATGTACCAGGCTCCCTGCAAGCCTGGTTTATCCATTAACAGCAGGCACTGCTGTAGCATCAAATCGCCTGCAAAGCAGGAACAGAACAGGACTTCGGAGAAATTATTCTACAAATCAAATCTTAATGTTGGAGAAATGCAGGGGCACTGCTGAATGCTCTGAGCAATCACAGGTTTCAAAGGCAGAGCAGCAATCAGGGTCTGATAATAACCCCCCCGCACACAAATGGCTGCAGCTGGCCACTGAGACACCCCAAATACACTTGGAGAACTGCTGTGTCCTGACCCCATAGCCAACTACGGACTCATAACAGCAACATACCAGAGTCTTCCAGCAAACTACGTCACAAGAAGGAACAGGACAGAAAATCAGGCACGTGTCGAGCTGTGGAAAGGGCAGTGCCAAGAGCTAGAACTTGCATTACCATACAAATGAAATGATGACTTTTAAAAAAAAATAGGAAGAGTGTTTGGAAAGAGTCCAGTTCTTGCAGCCCTCATTTTTCTGAATGTGTGTGTTTGTTTGTTTTATTCTATTTATGGCCTCTAGTTTTCAAGTGTGTCCAATTATGTTTCACCTTGGAGCTTCTCAGCCTACAAATGCTGGAGTCAGGCGCTGGCTGTCGCCCAGCTGGCCTCTGCCCTAGTTACTCTCTGTAACGAAGCCAGGGCTGTAGTATCATTCCTTTTCAGGGCTAAACCACGCCACGGACTTTTGATCATTAAAGGAAATGAACTTTAAATTACATTGGAAGAAGTAAATAAGACTTGTCTACAAGGGCATTAAGATTACAAAGCAGGCGGTCTCAAAGGTTGGAAGATGCAGCATGCGGTGCGACTGATTCAGTAGCGTTCTTTGGCAGGAGCATAAATGACAGCAAGAGGTGTGAGGCAGCGAAGAATAAAATCCTCAGTATTCAGCTTTCAAGGATATTTGCAAAAGCCACTGTCTCAACAGCTAAGATTTACGTGCATCTTCCGAGAAAAAATTACTTTTCTATGGGAAAGTAATTGTGCCCTGCACTGCTGAGCTAATGATGTATAAAATAACTGTGACAAGCCCAAGTCCCGCGGTGGTACTAGCCAACGGTGAAGGGAAGAGGGAATCCAAACAAACTACTGGTGACCACAAAACAACTCGAAGCAGATCGCTAGCAATAAATTTTAACATGACATTGAAGCTGGGCTCATCTTACAAAGAGCAAAGAGTCGAGAGTGAATTGCTAAGGGCAGATGGCAGTGCCTTTCTCGGTGATATAATCATAGATGAATGTGTATCGTTTCTGAGCACTGTATATGGTCTTGCCTATTTCAACAGCATAAATAACTGGAAAGAACATTAACACATTTCTAGGGATTGAGTTTAATTGTTCTGTCGTTTACAACCATTGGTCGCATTGAATTCTATTTAATGTGGGTATAGCTTCAAATATTCCACATTATGGAAGTTCAACTGGAATTGTTTTACCTGCCAAGATCTGAATTTCATTTTAGCGGTTATCCTGCACTAGCTGGTGGCAAAACAAACCTACTGCAGCGTAACAGGAGGTTACATCCTTTACACGGTTATATTTAATCTCTTCTGATGCTTATCTGCATTTTAGCTGAGTACAAGGAAATACAGATTCTGCATTCAAATTGTATGAATAGTAATGGCAACAGCCATAAGCATAATGCACAACTCTTGCATCTGCCTGCCCAAAGAACCCAGGAGATTTTTATAGTTTATATGTAGTTCTTCCTTTGTTCAAGTATTTTCCACTAAAGTTGTTGTGTAGAAAATCCATGAAAATCAAGAAATCTGCCTCATTATAAGGAGTACCGGAAGAACTGTGAGCCTGATCATACTGAGCATATGATCGCATGCGTAAAATGAACAAGCTAAAAACTGCAGTACATATTCTTTCTCTTACAAATTTTCCTTACAATTCCTTTTGTGTTATCTGTAGCAATAGGACCTAAAAATATTACAGATAGTTGAGCAACTTGCCAAAAAAGTATGTATATGCCATTACACATGAATAAAACTTTCATTTTTCTACACTGCTATTTATAGGTACTTTTTTTTGTAAACCTTTTAAAATGTTCTTTTCCACTTCTTCAGATTTACTTACACTGTTTCATAGTCCTGCTGTAGAACAAAGCTGACATCGCCAGATGGGAAATATAAACATCAAAAGATGGACTGCCACTCAAAGACACGTGGGAAACATTTGCCAAATCTAAATACAGTCTTAGAAGAATTTCAAGATTAGAGTAAGAGTTATGCCATTAATAGCAGTGCAATAGATCTAGCTGACACGTTGGAGGTGGTGAGCTGCACACAAATACTTTGCTACCCACAAAATGGCCCTTATTTTGGGATTGCTACATACTCAGAAAATCATACAGCAAATCAAAGCTACAAATTACACAAACTGTGCTATAAAATGCAGCACACGTACATACAACAAGCATGCATGTGTGCATGGCTAGGAAAGTGTGCATCTGATTCAGCCTTTTTGCTGAATAAATATTTGAGAGTTTTACAGTTCCTCAGCATCGCCTTTTATATAATCAGATAACTGCAACTACAAATTCAGCTTGAGGACTGACGTCTTTACATTACAATGGCTTCTTTGTTGCTCCAAACAGCAATATATACGCAATAAATCAGTTCAGAAAGAAAATGCTTTCCCTCATATTTACGTTTGCCTTATTATCAGAACAAGAAACTCTGTGTGTGAAGTTCTTCATAATTTTTTTACCAGCAGTATTAGTCTCCTTTAGATATTGGCAAGGGGTGGGAAGGGATCTGCCAAAATCCATTACACATTTTGTCTCGGCTGTAGTAAGAGAAGGCGTTCATTGTAAGCTGGGCAATTCAAACATCTAAGAATGAGAGAAGAGTTGACTCATAGTCGTGAATAATTAGTTTGAACTTTGCCACACTCTCCAAGTAGAAACTGTTTTATAAGTAAAATATTTTATGAAGTTTTCTCAGCAGCAGAGCTCCAAAAAAGCTCACTCGTCCCTTACACCAATCTCAACAAAGGTACCTTTTTTTGGTGACTGGTCCTTGCCACAGACACCAGCTCTGCAAGTCATATGGTTGCATCAGAATCACACCTATTTTGGAAGCTTGTCTGCACACAAACTCTCAGTGAAATGCTGAGATTGCCTGTGAAGACCACACCTTCAGGCACTTCAGCCCAAGTCTAAATATAGTCACTCTTAAGGGGATTTTTTCTGCACATAAACTATGGTTTACTGTCAGCATGGAAGAAATTGGATTTTTGTTTATCCCTAAATCACAATTAAAGCAATGGATTTGGAAGGGTGGTAACATGAGCTAATGAGTCTATACTGAGCAGATCTGCACAGGTCCATTTTGCAAAGGAGATCCATACTACAGTTGTATTAGGGTCCTCTCTGTAATGCCAGTCTATGCTTCAAGACTGAACGATGTACAACCATGGTGTCACATACAAGCCCACAATAGTATGCCATAATAGATATGCATTAATTTGTTCCCCCATTAGAACAGTTTCTGTGGAGAAAATTAAATACACTGCTGTAGCTGCCACGCAGAGCATTTCCTTTAATTAATAAATGCAGAGGAACTGCAGATGCTGATGAGTTCAAGGAACATGATCCACTGTGATCCCTCTAACTGTAGTTTCATGAGAGACTGGCTCCAGCAACCACACTGGTTAAAGAAGTTCCTGTCCTATGACCTCCAGCTACTCACTCCAGGTCTTACACCACAGCTCATCACCCCTGCTGTTGAGTAAGAAGTATGTACCTTGAGCCACAGCCCAATTTATAGCCTAGCCCTATGGAGCATGATGCATGGACCCAATTGAGGAGGCTGTGAATTTCAGTACAAGGACAGGAGCAGTCAGCTGGGCATGGAGCAGGGCACGCACTTCTTAAAAGAGCTTCACTGCCACAGTCAGTCTCTTTGCGAAAATCCACCCACAGTTTTATGATCTAGTTAAGACAAACTTAGAGCTGAAAGAAGTCCCACTCCTCCTCCAGCCTGCTACCCATGCTTTTTGCAAACTCTTTCCCAGAGATGTACATCAAACTGTAAATAATCCTGTGCAGAAAGATAAACTGATAAAAAACTGATATAAAACTCATTGCTTTTTTGCAGGCTTAGTTTTCTGCTGGCTGAACCCTCTGATCCGACTGGCTGTGGCTCCAAAGAGCACCAGGGCCAGCACGAGGGATGTGTTAGAAACACAGAGAAGGGTGCAGGTAGGGAAGAGCTTTCAAAGGTAACTTGCCATTAGGGTGACTTAGGCCATTATCAGAAGGCATCTCCACGATGAGGTGCTGGTCAGACTACCCACAAGTTACACAAGTCACCTTACAACACCCCTGCAAAAGCTGGGGTACATCAGCACAGGAAATATTCATGTGGTCACTCCCTTCTGCTCATCATTGCCAAGGGGTTTCTCATTGAGCAATGCAACTACCTTCCTCTTTTGGTATCTTAGAAGAGCTTTTCTTCTGGGATTTGAGGTCTGCACAGTTCTTTCAGAATGATTTTATGAAGGAAGAGCAATTTAGATTCACATTCTCTTCAAGAAATTTCTCCAGTTTAATATCCTGCCTACTTTAGCTGCAGAGCCATCAATGAGCACAGCATGGAGAGTTCAACAGCTGAATGATGGCAGCAGTGATAATAAGAGTGCATATGGGGATCCCAGAAAAACCTTAATAATCATCATTAACATTTTATTTTCTGCAGTGCAATCCCTACTTCCACGTGCCACAATTTGCTGTAGCACACTATGCAATGCCCAGTGCTGATCAGAATCTGCACAAACATGAAGAGTAGGAAAGATGTGAGGAAGAAAGTCATCACAGAGCTGGAACTGTCACAGGAGTTTTGACATTTTTAAACTACTTTTGTTCTGCTGTGTGGATAATGTTTCAGATAGGATTTTGAAGTAGAAGGAAGGTAGTCTCAAGTAGATAGACAGGTTGTGTCTAGCCTCCCTCGTTCCTAGATTTGTTGCTAATTTCTAAATTTGTGTCTTCATAAACCATGTTGCAACTTCTGGTTTTAGCACTGTTTTGTTATCTTATTCAACTGAACGTTAAATGAAAGTAGTAAAACCCACCAGGCTGCAACGACAACGAATTTTGGCAAATGTGGTGGGGAGTTTTCCTCTTGTGGCTTGATACTCAGTAAGAAACACAAACTTAAAGTAGGGATCATTTTAAAATGGATTATGCAGGTAAATTTGTGAAAAGAGCAAAGAAGAGAACTTCTGAAATATATGAACTCATACTACCGATGGTATATAACTTGAGTGATGACTTCCTAGCTGAAGATGGTGACCTAATGTGTATTTTATAGGAAAGTTATAATGAAAGTTAATAGTATTAAATGCTTTATAAAATGGTTCATTAACTGAAAAGGGGTGTTTCTTCCCTGGACAAATTGCCTTAGAAATGTTGGCCTTCAGGGTCCTGTCTTCATTGCTAAAATAGAATTGTGCCAGCAGATCTACTTTATACAGTTTTAAATCAATTTTGCAATCAAGGTTTCTGTTGATAAGCTCTTTGGGCTTAATTTCACTGCAAAGCTAACCTGAGCTGTAACTTATTCCAGCTATAACTAGAATCCTTTCTACATAAAAAATATGAAGTCTGGGCATGTCGTTGCTTTTGATTTGTGGCAGTGAGTTTAACAGGAAGATATAGGCTGATATTAAAGTGTCTGTCTTGTCAGCTACTCTGTACTGTGAGCACAGTTTTGCACCACTTGAATGCTGTTGGTCTTCCAATGCCTTCCCATTCCTCCTCCCTTATTGCCAGAGGAATCCTGTTCCTGCCTGGGACAGAATTAATAGCACAGCCAGCTTTGGTCCCTGCTCCACAAAAAAAGATGTGGACAGGCTGCAGAGGTCCAAAGAAGAGCAATAGAGAAGCCTGTGTATGAGGAAAGGCTGAGAGAACTGGGTTTGTTCAGCCTAGAGAAAAGAAGGCTCAGGGGAGACCTTATCACCATGATCCAGTATTAAAGAGTGGCTACAAAGATGATGGAGACTTCCTTTTTACAAGGAGTCAGTCACATGGGAAAGACAAGGGGTGTTAGGTAAAAGTTGTTGCTGGGAAGAACCTGACTGGCATAGGCACAAGGAAAATTTTCTCAATGAGAACAGTCATTGGAATAATCTCCCCAGGGGAAGTGGTGGATTCCCCAGTGTTGGATGCTTTTAAGATTCAGCTGGCCAGGGTGCTGGGCCATCTTGTCTAGACCATGCTTTTGCCAAGAAAGGTTGGACGAGATGATCCTTCAGGTCCCTTCCAATCTGGTGGTTTATGATTCTGTGATTTAAAATAATGGTTGGTTTAGGTGGGGGTCCTTGGCTGGGACTTGTGG